>NC_068389.1:18934478-19055794 GCF_023724105.1 Carassius gibelio | reverse complement strand
AAAACTGCAGTTCACAGCATCTCCCTCTTGTTATCATAAAAACAAAACTGATTTCCAGCATTGGCCTGATGGAGGAGATGCATCATCAGAGGAGACAGCACTATGTTGGAACAGGCATCCTTTTTTACACTGACCTTGAACCGGCTTTCTCAACCCAGAATCCAACTAACTATTGTGAGATAAAACAAAGAGCCGGTCTCAAACCAAAACCCAACAGTTCGAAGTGTACTGCGCTTGCAGACAGGAGGTCAAAGGTCAAGTTCCAATTAAAGACCCCCCCCCCCCCTCTCCGTTTTTTTTTTTTCTTCACCCCCTACTATGGCTACTTGGCTGACAGATAAAGACTGAATGGTTCTTAGTACACTGTCTATGAGACAATGACTCAGTGCATTAATCCTCATAACATCCCTCCTCCTCATGGTTTATAACTTGGATGAAGGCGCTCGAAGATAACAAGCCCAGAATAACTCTGAGCAGTCTTAGCTTTTAAAGCATGAGTAAACATTTCTCTGAAATCTGACGCCACACCACATATCTGAAATATAGGCATCTGTCTTAACACCATATAGGCAAAAAAACGGTATATGAATATCGGACTAGAATGATAACTGTTAAAAAAAAATTATCAAACATAGAAAATTTCTCTGGTAGGTTGTGGCCCGAAAATGGGCCGATGGTATTTTTGTCATGAACAGTTGGGAAAAACAATGCAAAATGAACATAAATACATATAGATACATTCATGGGAAGAGAAAAAGTTTCCTTTAGTTATTGACATCAGAAGCCATGTGTCTGAACAAATGTAAATATTTTGGTATAAATACATGTTTATTTGGTCTATTTTAATATCTGCATATAATTGGGTCTTTGGCATTCATGGCAATATCAACATATTCAGTGTTTGACTTTAAGGGCATTTTTGTCACCACTTGCTGTTCTATTTAAAATCCTTAACATTAAAATACTGAAACAAAGTCAGAGTGAAAACCACTGATATAGAAGACCAGCAACTCAAGCTTTAGTTTCCCACTGAATCAGAGCCTCTACATTATGTTTACAGTGTAGTAGGTCAGAACTTCAAAGACTAACTTAATGAACACTATGTGTTTTGGCATTTAGTCAAGATTTCGGGGAAATGCAGAAACCGTGGATATTTACGCGTCATAATTGATTTGTGTAATCTACACACCAAAGTCTTCGCTGGAATGTAAACACAGAACATGCTGCGAGAAAACAAACATCTTATTCACGCTGCCGGTTTTAACTGTCTAGACTCCCAACTTTTTCATCATAGACCACAGAGTACCATCATACTTATGACACAAATACTGTATAAATAATATTGCTCTTCCAGCTTTTATTGCTGAAGATGTTTCAAATGGTAAAAGTCATCTATGTCCAAGAAAACAAATGAGTACTTAATGCAATGAATCTGCGGTGTAGCAGTTTTACTAAATAATCTGCAGCTTGCAGACGACTCCAGCACAAAGGCATAAAGAATCTGGAACAAAAAAATGCCAAAGATAACAATAGCAATTTGAATGTGATGAGCTCTTCATTGTCTCAATTATTTTCCTGCTGCTAGAGTCTGGCAAAACATTTACTCACAGGGGGCTTTTCTGTCGATGATGGAGCTGAACCAATGCCAGCGGACTTATTCATCCATTTCAGTGGATAATTACCAAGCACTAATATGTCACACAGCCGCATTCTTCCCACTTCATTGGACCATTCATCCCATTCATAACCGAGGCCTCTCTGTTCATCCATTTCCCAAGGGGGAAAACAGCCTCATTCAAATTTGTCACACTAAAGGCTCTGGACATCTCATTTGACAGCATATCGAGCCCGTCGAGCTCAACACATCCAACTGAAAGAGTCATTTGAATGGCTAGTGCAAATTTAGAATGTTTTGAGGTGACTATGCAACCATCTTCCTTCACAAATCCAATGAAGTTCAAAGAAACACAAGTGGCTGTAAATATGCTTTAAGTGGATGCACAGGGAAACTAATTGAACTGCTAAAAGGATAAAAGAAAAGAAAAAGAGAAAAGGAGTGTATAGCACTCATGACATGTCCATGAGTCTGAAAGAGAAAGAAAAGCGAAGAGAAAGACATGTTTAGTCTGCATTCTTGCACCTTAGTCTAATTCTTTAGGACAGATGGTTTGATTGATTCTTTAAACAGCCCAGTGTGGCACATGGTGACCAGGAAGATGTCATGAACTGTAGACTGTTGGAAGAATGACACCAGCAGCTATTAGGCTCAAACTCCTGCCGTGGACAGCTCATCTCAAACCGGTTCTCTACGGCAAAACCAACAGAGCATATTGAATTCTAGGTATGTCAAAGCAAACTTCTGTCTTCTTTACTGATGCTAAAGTTCATGTCAAGTTTACAGAACGTGCACTCTTGTGTCTGTCTTTTAAAGGTTATACAGCACATATATGTTTATAATCTTGATTTCAGTGCACAGATGTGCTGATCTCACACAGAGCCAGATGCAAGCAAAGGCATCACCAACAATAGCATTTTTTTCTAAGTGCAATGATTTAACATTATAGCATATTAATGAAATAATGTCAGATTTATTTTTTTACTTATTTTTTTTATTTGTATGAGCATTTCCTACCTTCTTAAAGTAAATATGGTTTTAGCAGCCTCTCTACAAAGCTTCCATCCTATCATGATATATAAAATTATTCATGATATTACTCTACAATAAAGTTCCTGATCTATAAATGTACATATGTCTGCCTTTTTTCATGGTTTACTGTAACCCCTTTAACAGATTTAATTCCCACTAAAAACATAATTTGCTTGATTTTCACAGTTGCAAACTCGTAACTCATAAAACCCATACTGACTACAGTACAAACTCAGTGTTGTTTTAGAAATAAGTTGGATTGTGAAAATATTTGCATATTTATTCAGTCAATTAGACATAATTATTTAACTTTGTTTCCATTTATATTCATCAAGATAATGCAATTTCTGCTCAGTTTTACACAAATTTCAGATATTTAAAAATAGTTATCTATAGCTGCAACTAAATAAAATGTTTTGCAAGTAACATTCATCTAACAACAGTCTTTTTGCCCTTTTTGGTGTAAGGAGTTTCAAAGATTAATAAATCATTATAAGAATTAAGAATCCTTTGACAAAAAATTTTCGTCCCCTGCATATCACGTCCAGAGCTCTCCACTCTTACCTTTGCCATAAAGAAAAATAAATTCAGGTTTTGAATGATATGAGGGTGATTAAACAGCATTAGAATTTGTAGATATTTGGTGAACTGTTCAGACAATATACAGTAGTTAGTAAAGTGGCATATAAATGTTTCTGAGTGAGCATAGAACTGCATCTACTCCATGTACTTCTGGGACTGCATGCCGTGGGCATAAATGGGAATGCTAATGGGTAGTTTACTGACAATGTACAAACGAATGATTAGATTAGGATTTCCATCTTCGCTGCAGCAATAAAGCATGACATTTCCTCAAAAAACATACTTGAACAGGAGATCTGTCTTGTTGTGTGCTGTGTGTGTAAGCTTCATCCCAGGTGCTCGCTGATGTATTATGTCTGAGAAATTTGCACATTCAAAGCCAGAATGTTTAAGTTCTCAGCTCCGTTAGTGCTCGTAATCTCTCTGATCAAGGCTGTTCTAAAACAAGTGTTTGCTGCTGTTGGTCTCTTATCTCTCCAGGCCATGGGAGGAGCTGCCCCTCATAAGGGTGTTTACAAAGAATCTGGATCCATACCTCATCGGACTCCCTCCCTCAGGTCAACATGCATTTCCCATTCCTCAACAGAACCTGCACGCTACAGTGACATGAACTGGGAAAGAAAGAAGAGCGAAATGGAGGGAAAATAAGAGATCAATGTATTTTCCTCTAAAGTAAAGTTATTAGAGGAGAAGCGAAGGTCATACTGTCATTCTTACACTGCGATTTAAACTATTATTATACTGCTGAATGCTTGGATCTGAATGGTTGACAAATGTGTGCAATTATTTTGAGAGAAACGCACGGCTAAAGTTCCAGTCAGGTCTTGACCACATTACATATCCATATCACTTCGCCAAATGATTTCAGTTATTTCAAAGTTCCTTACAGCCTGCAACAGGGAATTAAGTTCTGCTGCTGTAAAAAAGTGGTCACAATTGTGTTTTGTATTTTATTTTATTTATTTTTATTTATTTATTTTACTGGAAAATAATGATTGGAGTTAAAGGTTTGCCAACCAGCTGTTGCTGTTTTCCCCATAAATTGCAGGTGCCATCAGAATCAGAAATCATCTAAATACAGGACTACTATTTATTTTTTTACCCAACTTATTAACAGTAAAACTACAGATATGGCAGGACAAGTGAGATGAACACCATCAGGACAACACAGGCTGGATTCAAACCTGCATTTCCCACATAAGTACCAAAACTAAAAGTGTTTGGAACACGTGTGCCAACCACTAAACTACATTGCCAAAATTCTATTACAAACCAAACCTGCAGTGAAAGGTGATGCCCCATGTTAAAACCATCTCGCCATCTCTCTTCCCACACTCCTGCAGTCATCGTCAAAGAATGTTCACTGTGTAATTAAAGAGACATACTGTACTGTCTTCTGTGGCTTGAGGCAGTTCCATGCATTGGCTTTCCCACCTTACCCGCTAATCAGAGCACTTAGATCTCATTATACGATACTCTGCAGTTGGGGATGGAGATCTGTCACTTTTCCATTTCACCACCATGAAAATTTGTTTCTCTGTGAGGACAGATGGGAGAGTAGCAACACATTTAAATGGCTCTGGAATACGGGTTGACACACATTTGTCTCCAAATGTTGAACTGAAGACCTTTTCTGTGGTTATCCTGGGTGAAATCAGCTGAGATCATATGCAAATTTGACGTCATCTGAATCTTCTTACTCTGCTAATTTCATGCAATTTTTGCACTCGGTTTATTTACTACTCCAAACATGATGCCATTTGTCAAGGTGGATTTTTCTGTTCCTGGATCACTGCTTGTCATCTTATACAAGCGTGGGTCATGACTTCATGCTGAATGACTTTTTCCTAGTATTTGAAAACTGCTTGTACAACATTTTCAATATCAGATCAAAACTTGAGTGTGTGAGATCACACACGTGGTTGAGTACAATGACTTCAGGTCACACATACTCAGTGGATATTACTCATGCAATATGAAACACCCTAAACTGATACACCCATGCTGTTCACCATGATTGTGTGTTATTCAGAATTGAACTTAGAATGAGTTTTAAACTCAATTACTGAACTTAATTTGAAGGTAGCATTTATGTCGCAGCTAACGTCTGCATGGAATGCTAGCATACACCAGATCTACAGTCAAAACGGACAACATCCCCGCACCACCATGGAAGTTTCACCTCCCGCAAAAAAAAAAAAAAAAAAAAAAAAAAAAAACTAAAGCGCGAACAGACCAGAGCCCAAAACCTACAATGTTTTGGCTGACACTTACTTGGAACATCTTCATTGTCATGAGGACAAGCAGTGTGTTTAACCAGAGCTTGGATTATGCACTGGGAAAACTAATTCTAAGGTCCTCTCTTTCTACCAAGAACATAAATGTAAATGCTATTTTCCTCTTGCACATGAAAAATGGACAGGATTCTGATAAAGCTCTAAGACAAGGCCTTTCCCGTCCCATCCCGTCCCTGCATCAGTTGGCCGTAAGTGCTTCATTAAGAAATACAGACACCACAGAAGACGGGACAGGGTTTTTTCAGTTCTGTCAACATCATAATCCTTTAATGGTGAAGCTAGCCGTTTGGACAGCCTAGAAAGTTAAAAAGATCAGAATTTACTTGAAACAGACATCTTTTGTAACATTAAAAATGTGCTTAGTGTTACTTCTGATCTATTTAATGCATCCTTGCTGACTAAAAATATGAATTTCTTTAAAAAAATATATCTTACTAACCCCAATCATTTGAATAATGTCAATTTACAAATCGTTTGTTCACTGTGCAACAGTGTGTTTTTGCTATTTCTACAATGCATGCTTTTTTTAACTACATAACTGGTCAAGTCATTCTGTCAAATGTGATTGTTGTAAATGGAAGTAATTATCTGGCAAAGTTTTGAAAACTATGAGGTTAGGTTTCACTGAAACAGGAACACAGAAAGGTTGTGTATTCACCCAAACAATCATCATACTATAGAACATGAATGGAGCCAAATGAAAAATAGAGGAAAGTCAATCAACACATTCAAGTTAACCACTAAAAAACAAGCTTTTAAGTGTCACACATACTCGAAAAATCATTAAGAAAACATAATTTCTAACTTAAATACCTGCACTGTCACCGCTTGAAAACAGTCTAGATAAATGGCCTCCTAAGCCCTTAAGCTTGCATTACATCTTCATAAGATTCAAGGGGTAAATATTTAGTTTCGAAAACCTGAAAACCCTAACTGCGCCCTATCTGGAGAGCAGTATGAAAGCTACACAGTCTTTCATTTTCCACAGACACAAACACTGTGACACATATTTATAATACTCATATCATTCATTCCCCACACCCAAAGGGCCGCTTGACACCTTGTTACCTAACAAAAAGTGAGGCACTGTGGGAAGTGGGAACATGGCGATATGCACAGGTCAGAAATTTCATTTAGTTTCTTACAACACCCTTTTCCCCCCATATTCTTTGATTTCAAATAAGTGCAAAGGTCCCAAATTTAGGTGTGACAAGATGGAATAAAGCAAAGCTATAATGTGACTTCTATCCGATTGTAGTGAGACAATAAGTCACAACTTGTCATCTTTAAATTCTATGCTCTGAAATATGCTTTTTGTAACACACAATAATGTTCAGTGTCAAATGATCTCGGATTGTTTTACAATAAAATATGTGGCTAAAATATGATAATGTTAAAGTATCATTCTATAGCAAACATTTAACTGAACTGGAAATATTCATTTAGTTCCAGGTGTAAAGTGATTTTTTGTGAGATATATATATATATATAGTTTTTTTTTGGAATATCCATGGAATATCAAGGAAAAGTACGTCATCACACAAATCAGTTTCACACAGTCTCTCTGTATTTTGACATGTACTTGACACAGTAAGGGAACTAAGGAAACTAAGTTCAGGAAACTAAGATGATTCAATTGTTTTGTTTTTGGTTTCATTATTACCCCACCCAGATATTGACCCTACTGATAGAATAACCGGGTTAAAGTTTTCATTAAAGGAATTTGTTTCATTTGCATGTTTTTGCCAATTGCAATTCACTTTGTTAGTGTCCACTGATTCCCACCAGAAGAAGAAGAAAACATGGACCCCCTTTACATGGCATTAACGTGTGTGAGTGTGATCGGACAGAGATGCATACTTACCCACATAAAATTGAAAACACCACTTAGGTAGGTCGCATCATCCAAAGATTTTCCATTGTTTACGTATTTTAAAAAATAATTACAAAAACAAAGGGCTTAGGCCATTTGAAGAAAAAAAGTGATGCCAATCCCCACGGTAAAGATGCTAATACAGATGTGAAGAAATGTGGTGGAAATTAACAGGATGAGAAGAAAATATAAAACATTGCTTAGTATATTAAATATAAAGAATCTACAAACAGGTTTAGAAATAAAAAACACTGGGTTCTCCAAAGCACCTTTCAGTAAACATTTCATAATATAACAAGTTTTGTTAGTTAGAAGAAAGAATTCCATGATCAAATGGAAAGATTCCATAGAATTTAAAGGTTCTTTGTGGAACTATAGATGCCAATAAAGAACCTTTAAGTTCATGTGTGACATTAAAAATACCTAATTTGTAGAGCAATACTGCCTGCATAGTCATATGCAGATACCAATCCCATCGCTAAAAAAACAGTGAAAATGCATTTTTAAATGGGGTTCTAGGAAACACCCGGAGCTCTCCATCTCTCTGACTTTGGTAGCACTTTATTTTAAGGAGCAAATTAAAGCTATTAATTAGTTGCTTATTAGCATGCATATTACTAGCATAATGGCTGATTATTAGTACTAATAAAGCACATAGTAATGCCTTATTCTGCATGACCAAATTTTAGATCCCTTAATCCACCCCATACCTAAACTTAACAACAATCTCACTAACTATTAATAAGCAGCAAATTAAGATTTTGTTCAGGGAAAACTCTTAGTTAATATTGAATATGTGTTCCCTATTCTAAAATGTTACCCTGACTTTTAACTCTTTAATCTATAGATGAGTGAAGCCTGTACAGAGCATGGTGCTAGCAACACCAAGGTCATGGGTTTGATTTCTGATAAATGTGTGCAATATAAGTCACTCTAGATAAATGATGTATTAAAAATATCTAAATGTAAATAAAATCAAAGTGAATGTCAATGGAATTGAAAACGACACTGTAAAAAAATACATAATTAAAAAAAACTGACATTTTGTCCACATTATGAGTGAAAATAAGGAAGTGTGATGATAAGCACACACATTAAAAGTTTCTTACATGACATCCACTAAAGCTGTGAGTCTCTAAGTTCCTGAGATATCAAATATTGCATGTCATGGCCACCTGCTCCACATCATTGAGGTTTCAACTTTTATGTCCTGGAATCAAAATGTGTCCTAAAAAAAGCAAACCTTTCAAATACAATCCAACACAAAAGCAGTTAATCAAAAAGACATTTCATGAACAAGCAGCCATACATTATGCTTTGCATTCTCAGGAAAAAAAATCAGAGCCAAGAAAACTTTATTTCTAGTCAAAAGGTGAAATCCCTGTAACAAATGCTATGACTGACATCAGTTGGAAAATAAATAGATTTTTCAGTGAACGCTGCGGTTCATCCCTTGAGCCATCTTTCTTATTACTATAGGCAGTTATGGACCCTTGCAAACTTGATGGAAACGAATGATTATGAAATTGAGCCCAAATGAATTCTGAGCACCTCCGAATCAGGTCCTGGGTCAGTTCTTTAGAATATGATGGCGATCATTGTGTCAGTGTTGGGGATGCTTTTTATTGGTCAAACACAATAAGCTCAGATAGCTGACATCTCTTTGTGAATGTGTAGCTTTTATAACACACTGGAGACTTAAAACCATTAACCACAATGCATGCATTGCATGACAGATCAACATGTCTTTGCTAGGAGGTAATGAATTTGTTTTATGACTTAAGTCATATATCAGCCATCACACATCCAAAATATTAATGCTGCTAAAAACCAGAGCTGCTTGATAACCCTTAAAGCTTGGGGTAAGAATTAGTTATTTAGGAACAACATGAAAAAACATATGGTTTGAGAACCACTTTGTTTCTGTTTTTTCCTTTTTTCTCTTTTAAAAAGACTAAAATCATCTAAAAACAATATCTGACTGAAACATTCACATATGGTAGTGTGGCACTAGAAACTGTCACCGTACATTGTTCGGCACATTTTTTACAAGTTGTAAATAAACTATTGTGTTGCCTCCATGTTAAATGTCCATCTGTGGATACTCACAATATATACTCTACAGTATGTATGCAAATCTTTTAGCCTAAAAAAATAAGTACAATCTAATTTGCTGGGGGGAAAATGCACAAATGCCCCAACACATGGTGCATAACCCTGTGACCTTGGGTCAGGCAATCAAACTGGCTTGTATTTGTTGATCTTAGTTTTGTGACAGTTTACCAAACTACGAGCTTGTTAGAGAGAACATTTCCTAGTTTGCACAGATGGGTAACTATGTTACTTGTTTGTTTGTTTGTTTGTTTGTTTTTTTAAATTCAAACTGACAGTTCTTTAAAGCCCAAATATACAGCCTTACAGTCTGACAAAGGGGAAATCTTCTATTCCTTTAATTTGTGCCAAAGCTAGTTATGATAGTGAGCACAAATTGGTGAATAGCACAAAATGTACAATATTCAACAGAGGTTTTTGAGAGAAAAACCTCTCAGGACAATCTTTTAAATATAAAACGTCACATAAAGGGCAAATCAAATTGTTTTATCTCAATAATATCTGGGTTGTAGAGATAGTACAGGAACCGTTTTCTAATATTTTGAGCCTCTTTGTTTGAAATTCTACATTCTTTATGAACATTCTATATTATTTTCTCTTTAGTAATTAATTGCACTGGTGGAAAATGGTGAAGGATTTACAGTACAATGAAACAGTTTTCACTCAGAAATTGCTACTAATTTCACAAATAATTACAAAAATTGAAAAATTGCAATTACAGTAACTTGTATAAAATGTGAAATTAAATTTAGAAACCTACATAAATAATCTCTTTACAATAAAAAAAAACAGTGGTTGAACTGTTTTTTAATTAAACTTTAGTTATTCTTGCCTAACCCTAACAAGACTTTTTTTATTTGACACAATTAAGTTTAAGCAGCAAAAATTAAAAACAACTTTCAAACATCTGTGTGCAATCTCAAATATTAGATATGAACCAATAAGACAAACAAAATCTACACTTTCAGGTCAAAGATCACAATGAAAAAGAGGAGAAGGAAAGTCTTTCAAATATCATTCATATGACATCCTTTCAAAACAAGAAACAGATCATATCCTGCAAGAGGAAATAGAATTTACGTTTTTCAGAGAGAGATTTGGATCTGAGCACCAACATTTTAAATACATCGATCTCTAACAGGAAAGTAAAGGATGATTGATAGAAACATTTTGGAGACCAATGAGGGAGATCATGGCGTGAGATGTTTGACCCATTCTGAGCAGACTAAATGCCAAGAACTGGGTAAAGAACAGACAAGCAAAGGAAGTACAATCGTAATTTCAATATTTCCAAACCTTTCTCAAATCCGGCCAAAAGCAAAGTGTGTTCCCAATATAATCCAGATATGCTTTATCATTATTCGCCAAAGCACTAATGCTTTGAACAGTCCAACACTTTGTTTCCAATTGTTATGAAGTCAAGCTTAAACTTTCATTATTCACATTCGTTGTGAAGCTCACACAGGCCGTATCGCTTGCTATATAATGCAATAATCAAAAGTTTAAAAGTGAGTTGAATTAAAATATGTTTTGATGGAAGTATCATATTAAGATGAATGTCAAACAGCCTGTTTATTGCAAGGGCAGAGATGTCAAAATAATAAGTCTGTACGTCAGAGGGAACCTTTCTCAAAATAACAGTGCGTATTAAAAGGATGAGAGGTCACAACTACTGTCTCCTTCTGTTTATTACTTCGGTCATCATCAGTTTAGAAAACCCAAGACGTCTTTGATGTGCGGGAAGCACTCGAGTCAGGCTGGAATCTGAAATATGCCAGACAAGACACTCTCTCTGTTTTTCTCAAAGAGCCACAGCACACAGTCTGATGGGGGCTGATGGGTTGGTGTGGACACACTGTTGTTGTAGGTTTGCTTTTGCTTGCCTTGACTCCTGGGCAAATATATGTACACACTGTCAGAGAGCAGGGACCAGCAATCACTTTACGGGTCCATGAAATGTAGTAAAAGAAAATATAATGCGAAGGACAAGCGAAAATATGCGATAAAGTGAGCCAACAACTTTGAACTCAGTTATGGTCGTGCGCACTAATGAGGTGACTGTGCCAGAGTTTCAGCGCGAGCCCCACTGAGCATATTCAGATTCATTTCATGTAAAGAAATCAGCTAATTTCTTACAAGCTATCACATAATTTTATCCCAACCCAATCAAGGAGAAAATCATGTATCTCTCTTGAAAGATCTGTTTGATTTTTAAAGGGACGGTTCACCTAAACTTGTTCCAAACTGGAAATACTTTGTTTTTCAATCAAACACAAAAGGAGATGTTTAGCATAAAGTGCATGATGCTACTCTTCCATACAATAAAAGTGAAGGGCTATAAAGTTTCAGGTTTTATTTATTCATAAAGGTTATATTTTATTCTATTAGAATCCTATTCTAGTCTTGCAAAGCCATACAACAGCTTTGTGAGAGAGAGACTAAAATGTCACTTTTTAAACCATTTGTTGAATTTGAATCCACATGTTCTGATCCCATTAGTATTAACAGAGATGCATTTTTAAACATTTAATTTGGATAAATATATATATATACATACACACTAAAACTAGTATGTCATCTAAACATATGCATATATATATATATATATATATATATATATAGACACACATACACACTAAAACTAGTATGTCATCTAAACATATGCATAAAAAATATGCATCTAAAACAGAAGTATTTATTTAGCTATAGAAATGTAATCAAACTATAAAAAAGCAAAAGATTCATTGCATACATTCAATTAATCTAATAATAATAATAAAAAAAGATATTAAATCCATTCATTCAGCATTCTATAAACCTAAAATAATTCATAACCATTTACCCTTGAACTCCAAACTTGTTAATAAATTAAATCTGTTTGTTGGAGATGTTGTCAATATGTTTATTAATGTACTCTAAAGTCTCTATGCAAAAACAAAAATGCATGTGTGTGACCACTTCATTTTACTAATAAATTCACATCATATATTCAGGAGTCACATTGCAGCTGGTTTCAAGACACATCTGGCAACACTGTAGTGAGTAAAGAGGAAAGTCAGTCATAAATGTTTGGAAGAGCATGAGAATGAGTAAAGGAAGACCATTTTCATTGTTGGGGAACTATCCCTTTAACAGAAATCTTGTTGGACCAGACTTCTTCTCTTTAAGCACCTTCATATGCTCTTTAAACCTTGCCAGGAAAGCTATCAACACAAGGTGTTTAGCCCACAGAAATGAGTTGGGACCAGGCTTAGCTTGTTTGTCACTGCCACTTTGAGCAAAGTCACACAACTGTGTTGCTCATCAGCACAGACCAAAGGTTAGGGACACACCTGACCACCCCGTCACATACTACAGTCTTCATGGGAACACCGAGAGGAGCTGTCAACTGGAACAGCTAGTGCATACGGGCCGACCTTCTACAGCTATGGCCAAGCAGAGAGACATCACATTCTGTAGCATGAATCACTGCCTCTCTGGCATACGTTGTGAAGGGCTTTTGATTACAGCAATAAAGTGCTCTCTGGAGAATTACAGCACTGAATTCCCATAAATACGAAGGGGAACATATTGTCAGCGATGGCTAAAATTGGTTCTAATGATTCCCTGACTTGCTGTGTACCTTCGACGACAAACTAGTTCAGGAGGGAACGGGTGGCAGAGATGCCATGTCTGTACATCAACAGAAGGAAATGGTTTACAAAACCCTTGTCATCCATGACATATTTCGTGATATACCTTAAGGCAAAAATATTTAATGAAATAACAATACTAATAATTAAAAGGGAACAAAGACAAAATTCCCACTTGAAGGCTTCAAGAAATATTTGCATGGATGGGAATCATTGCTATATTCAATGCCAGGATCAGTTAAACACATACTGGGACATTTACTGCATAATCAAGCGCAATCAAACTCCCCCTAGTGGTTATAGAGGCATTCACATCAACAACTTCTAATAAAAAAATATATTATTAGACTGTGAAAATGGTGGAGTCCAAAAGCCTAAAAACTTGTGATTTAAAACACAATTTAACAAAGAAATTAAATGGCCAAAAATGAAGACAAATAAAACTTTATAAATTACATTTTCCTCTGTGGTCTCAGACTAGACCTCTCTGTACAGGTATGTATGGGTATATGACAAATATTTGTGCACCAATGTCTGTCATGCAAGGATGTGTGCCTTTGTGTCTTTCTTTGTATTTTAGGTTGAAGCTATTTGACCTTTTTAAATTTATGACAGTATAGGCTTCACGCACATAGACTCATCATAGACTCACAGGCATTTCCTGACCAGCACTAGCTGGTATCTATAGACACACTGCTTTGCTTCTAGCTGAAGTCGAACCCGTAAATCAGCTTCAACAGAACTGAACAGGACTAATTAAAAATGTCAGGCGTCCATTTGCAAACATGCATTTTTTTTTTTTTTTTGTAATAAAAGCTAACCCTGACTAACTGCAATGTTTCCATATGGTTTTAATTAAAGCATAAAAATATGTAACAAATGTGTTTTGTATCCAGTCGTCATCACTCTGTTGCTATGAGCTGAAGGGCAGATAAATGCCACAGACAGTAATACATTATGAGAGTAATGGGCCCCTGGTCTATTAATAGAGCAAGGTTTTGCATCAATAGTGTCAGTGCAGAGTTCATCAGCCTATTTTCATCTTTTTATGTCAACTGTTTGACATAACAAAAAAGACCTCTAACAATAGCTTGCTCTATTCTTTTTTTATTCTATCTGTTTTCTTTTTATTTATTTGTTTATTTTTTTAAAGCCCTTGCTATGTGTACCGCGTTAAGCTAACTGAGACTTGTTATAGCACTTGTATATCATTGCACTTTTGTTGATTTTGTTAATTTTCCTAATTTTTAAGTTGCTTTGTAACTGTTAAATGACTAAATGAAAATGTAAACTCTGCATTACAGCAGAGTGCACTTTTTCTTGTCTGATGATCAAGACTGCATGGGGTTAAATCAGAGATGATGGTTGAAAAGCAGGGGTTGCTGGGAGCCCATGTTTATCTTCTCTTTTGTGTCTGGGTCATGAGGCCTTATGGATGCTCACCTAGTTGGCAGTGAATACTAGCTATAATTCCCAACATCCAGGCTCCATTCAGACAAGAGCTGGAATGAAAAAAAAAATAGCTCTAAATGGCCGTTGGGAGTCATGCACTGCTCCGAATTTAGATGACTCAAAAAAAAGCCTAGATTCACATAACTAAATTCCTATTAGAGCTTGGTTTGTCATAATGTTCGTGCGGAGCGCTACTAGAACTTGATTTATAAAGATTTGTGGGTTTTATTTAGCATATTATTCTGGACAATATCACCACAAATTTATAATTAAAAACATGTTTCATTACTTGACTCGGTATATGAATGCCGAAAAATGAAGATTCATTTGTTGATAGTCTGGCAAACTGTCATTTGTGTCAATCATTTATCACTAAAGTACTGATAAGACAGGATGGAGTGCATTTTTATTTTGATCTGTGCATTTTATCATACTAAGTGTCCAATATCAGGTTTCCTGCCAGTCATTCTCAAAGAAATCTAAAACTGGAACGAAATGTCTTGGACCAAGCCAGTGCTGCAAGCACATTTGCAGATCATAACATTTATGATACAATAACTGCAAGGGTATTAATTCACTTCTTCTAATCATATGAACCAGGCGTTCATTTATCAAAACAAATCCCATTAAGAAGTTGGCTTTTAACTGTTGGACTTGTCCTTTGTCTGAAGTCATGGCTCATATATGGCAACTGGGGTCCAAATTGTGGAATACTGAGAACAACAATTTGACAAACAAAACATGCCAATATGCAAACTAAGCAATGTGATAGTTAAAAACAATGATCATACATTTTTCAAGGTTTCCAGAATGTTTTCCATATTGGTTAAACATTAAACCAAGCTATTAAATCAGGTAACAACATGCAAAACAATAGATGATGAGAAGTTCAAATATAAATATAAAACAGCTCTACAGAAGACAATACCATTATTCACCTTACCTCAATTCCTTTGTGTTCTCATACAATCTTTCTGTTCTAATTTCTGCTTTTTAAAACTAAATTTGTGTAGAAAGGAACATTAACCAAGATTAATAAATATGGTTAAAGTATTATTCTTTGTTAGTTCAAATTAGCTATCACATTAACTAAAATAAGGTTCTGGTAACATTCAAGAGTTCACGCAATACTTAACAGAATGAGAGTGCAATTATTTGAATAGTCAAATACAATAAAACAATAGACCACAAAGATTGCAATATCAAATATTTCACTGAATATTAAAATACACAAAAGCTGTTTTTGCAAACTCAGTATTACATAATTCATTGAGAGCTGGGGAGACTGATTTGATCATGTCGTTTGCGATGCTTTATGCTAGTGGAGGGATCCACAAACGGTTTGGTGGTATGAAAAAGTTAAAGAAAACTGATAAAATCATATATAGGACTGGATAAGAACCTCAAATCAAATGCTTAGATTTTACATGCACTAGATAACATTATTTAGCTCACATTAGAGAAAATAAAAGCCTGGAATAACATCAAGGGCAAGACTGAGAGAGAGAAACAGACCCGATAAGATAAATCAAAAATAGGTTTACAGTATGTGGATTGAGATACCAGTAAAACATGCACTTTACCAGTAAAAAATCCCCTTTAAAGACTGCATTTGCCTGTAAAATAACACTTGCAAATGTTAATTCCAATACCGACAAACCACTCATGTAATTGTGAGTTCCACAAGTAGCTTAAGGGTGTCAGAACGGTCTTTTCTTTCTTTCCTTTTCTTTCCCTCTTTTGTCCCAGGGACATTTTTACATCTTCTATTTTTGTCACACAGACAGCTGTGTAAAGCCTTGTACTGCTCAGGATCTTATTCAACAGGTCGGAATGACAGGCCGTGTTAATCTGAAACCCCGAACCAGATTATTTTCAAATATTGGTGCAGTCAAGATTCATTCTGCCAGGCGTTAACCCTTTTTTCCGATTTGCTGTGATTCCTGATTGGGCTCCTGGGAGATAAACCGATTTACCGTATAAAATATAATTGCATCCACACTGAATGAGGTGTGATCGCATCCCGCATTCTAGCGAAAACTCAATAACCAATTTATTGCAATTAATGGGTAACTGTGTTAAACAAAACTTGAGTCTGACGAGCGCTGTGCAAATCCAGGAAATGATACATCCTAATTTATTTGTAATTATGCTGTATTGCTCCCAGATGCACTGCATTATGGCCAATCCATCAGGGGTTCTCCGACTGAGCTGGGGTTTGTTGTCCACCAGTGACACGTTCACCTTTGGTTACTGTTTACCTTGGCCTGGGGGAGCGCACAACTGTCTGTGTGACATCACTAATGCGGGGCGAATCCTGACCATGGGCCACTAGTGGCTGCTAAGAGTGTCAGTGGATTTCTTTCTGTAATATCAATGAGGAGATGTGGGTTTCACCCTCTTGGAAATCTAAACTCACCATTTCAACATCCGCATGATGAAGGGCATGCCGTATCCGAAATAATAAGTTAAAATACAATCAAACTTGAGAAATTATCATGTTACCGGTCTTACAAATATGCCAACCAACATTAAGACTTTCCTTACCAAACAAGACCACAGTGAGCGCTCTTTCGTCCTCTAAACCAGCGGTGATGGCATCTGCTCAGAATCTGTATTTTCAGTCCAGCCGTGAATGGAGGCTTTGTGTGGTTTGGAGGAAACCTGCTCTCTGGGAAGTGTCAGAAGGGTAGTACTTACATTGTTATCTGAAGATAGAGGCCAGAAATGGTTTCCAGACTGCTGCAGTTCTTTAGCAGAAACACTGGACTGATCTGCAGACATGTGCAGCGCTGAACAAGTTTATATATAAATAAAGACATTATAATTATTAGGTATTATGTCGAACTGTAGGCTCAAATAGAAATTAAACTTATACGGGCATGTTCGTGCCAGCCAAGTTCATTCCATTTAATGCTTGCTTCAACCAAACCTGGTTCAGAATGTCACTCTAACAGAATAGACCTCAGATTGCCAGCATGTTGGCAGCCCTGGCACTAGTTCAGTTCTTTTAACCTTTACCTTCGGAGCACAATTGTTCTCAGAGCACTTAGTTGAGAAAGCAAATACTTTCCCTTCAGTTTGGGACAAATGGAGCTGAGATCAGAAGTAATAGCAAGCTCTTTCTTCAAGTATAGTGCATTAGATATAATATGCATTTATATTGAAAACAGCATCAAAAAACATCAGACAAAAAAAAAAAAAGCTTTGTGTAAAATGAAATTAATAAAAAAACATACTTTTTATAAAAATGTACATGATTAAACATAAATAAATAAAGATTTTATTTTAAATGATTTAATAAAGCAAGGAAATTACATTGATCATAAAATACTTCCTTACATAACTTACATAATATTTTACTGTATTTTTGATCAAACAAATGCAGCTTTAGTGAGCACAAAATAAGTATTTCAAAAACATAAAAAAAGCCCTAACCAATCCCAAACTTTCAAACGGTACTGCACATAAACATATAAATTTGTCTGAGACAATCCAAGCAGTCTGTGCACTTCTCCAACAGGAAACTAGTGTTAGGCTTACATGTAAACTGTGCTGGATTGTTTTTATTTGGTTTGTTTTAGTTTTCTTTTTAGGATTAGAATATTTGAAATTTGTTTCAAATAAACAGTTGTATATAACTTTTCACAAAAAAGTGAAAATGACATCTATGAATAGTCCCTACAGACAGCTTGGAAGTTCTTCTACTAGTCCCAGGAAGAAGAAATGGTTTTCACAGAATTTCTTCAAACAAGACCCCTAGGGACCCTCTCAAAACAATCAAACACATGTTTCATCACCATCCAAAAAAAAAAAAAAAAAACACTAAAGTGAATTTCTAGCTGAACAAGCTTGTACACAATTCTTGTGTAGCCACAGTGAGCTGATATAATGTTTAAGGTTCACTTGAGCTTGATGAGGCCTATTTATGTGGTGCCACATGTAAAGAATGCCACATGGTACCACAATACATGGTACAAAGCTAGCAGAGTAACCTTTCTGTTAGTTCCCTTATTAACCCACAAAATATGGAACATTGCCCTTATCTGACAAATGTAACTGGAATGAAGGTTTGTTTTGCTTCATCGGTAAAATCCAATGGCTTGCAATTTGACTCCTCATTGTTGATTTTATGATCTAACTGAATGACTTAAGACAAAATGATGCATATTTTTCACCCCAGAATCGAAGATTTCATGTCCTTGTTATCTGCCGTGTCACAGAAGTGTCAGATCTGATCCCAACAGCAGACATCACAGGTTTGAATTAGAGCTGAGACTGCAAAACACTCCAGTCTAGACTTACAGTGATGGAATGTCGCTTGACTCACACACACACACACACACACACACACACACACACTGTCTCTGCAAACACACACATACATACACAGACAGAAAAAGTGAGCAAACAGCGAACCGACGCTGTGATGAATTCGGGGATTTCATGCTTATTCACTTTTGCTCTGAATGTCTGTCTTCAACTAACGAATCGCCACAGAATACGGCCCTGGCGAGACTGTTTTATGGACCAGAGTCAAGATGTCTTTCCTACATGTAGAAAAAAACCCTCGGCAGTCAACATTTAAGGCTTTGACAGTAATTCTTGCTCAACTGCAGAGAAAATTTAAACAAATCCCCTCAGAGAAATGGTAAAAACCTGAAACTGATAACTCCAAGCTTCAAATAACGTGAAATCATGGCCTTTGCCATCTCAGTCATACAGTATCTTCACGACCACAAATGAGCTTGAGTATCGATACACCAGCACCATGGACGTGAAACTGACTCTGATTAAAGACTCTAGAGATTAGAGATTAAGGCTTTGTGTTTTGGGCCTGACGTAATGGGCCAGACAATCTTCTTTATCAGTCCTGCGGTGTCCAGCATGCTAGCGCTACTCATCTTGAGGGGTAATTTAAACCTGCCGCTTTGAAAGCCCATTCATCAGAGAGGCACGCGAACAGTCCGGAGCAGGGCCAGATAGGGGGCCTGCATGTTAAAAGCACTTTTCGACTGCCTCAAATACCACCAGATTGTTCTGTAAATAGTTAAATTATGCAAATGGAAGGGGTATCTAATCTCTCTGGAGTGACCATGCTCAAGTGGTGTGATGGCATGATCAAAGTTTTAGAGTGTATTCCTCTCTTCTTTAGATTAAGACTGGCTAAAGACAGCAGATAGCCTCCTCTGACCCCCCAGGAGAACAATCAATCAGCCGCTGTTTTATCTGGGCCGAGGTGACGGTGAAGATGAGCAAGGCAGCCAAACCTTAAAGGGGTCAAGAACTGAGAAATCAAATTTCACTTAATCTTTTCACATATGACAGGTCCATGTACTATAAAAACATCCTGTAAGTTTCAAAACTCAAAACTTTCTTGTTAGTTTAAAAACAGCTTTTATTGAAACGACTAGTTCTGGAATGTTCCACTTTATGATGTAATAGTGTAGCTAAGCTCCGCCTTCGCAGGAGAAGAGCAACACCTGCTTCTACATCGCTGCCTCTTTAGCCCTGCCCACTGATACACACTTGTAGTAGGAGGAGAGGAATTACTAGAGAGACACTAACCCAGGATTACTCCATCAACAGAACCATACAGATGACAAGATATGACAGATGACAAGATTACAAGACACTGTCTAGTGTAAGTAAAAAAAAAAATTTTAAAAAAAGACGTTGGATTGCCTTCCTTGTGATCTTAACATAGTATCTAGATCGGACGCGAGCAGATGCTTTGACATGTCACGAATCCAGACAAAATCATTATAATGGCTTGTGTTGTCTATAGTCGCATTACGCCTCTCGCATCTGGTCTATATACAAAAACTGCAAAGAGCTACACATCATGTCAGTCGAACACTGCCTGCTTTATTTTTCTTACAAGATAGTATTATGCAGGCTTTTCAGAGAGACTGAAAGTAAACAATGCAGCACTGAGTCTGACTTGAGTGGATCCAATAGTAATTTCGCAACACATAAGTGTGAGTAAACATCTTTTTACCATTATTTCATTCTCTTTTCCAGACCATTTGATTAATATATACTGAGTATTTATATGCTTTTAATCCAGATGACCCATGTTGTTTTCAGAATATGCCACAGCAGCGTACATCTGTTATTTTAATAAGCAGTACTGTTAGCCAATCATAGCAGTGGGCGTTAACTTGCGAGTCTTGAATGAACCCTGCCTATAAAAACAGACCTCTGTAGAGTTCTGTAGAGAGGCCCAAAAACAGGATAAAAAAATAGCCTATTACTTCTAAATTATGATATTACACTAACATTATAAGTGAACCTCACAGCACATTCTGAAATAATAGAAAATTAAATAAAACAATATTCGGGGAGAGGGGGGGGGGCACAAAGAGGAGGAGGGGGAGGAGGAAAAGAGCAATCTCGGCCTATTTCATCATCCATCATCCTCATCCATTTCCGACACATATTTGACCTGTTTCTGAAACTTTCACTCATTAAAGGTTTTAAAGTTCTACCAATCCAGACCTGCTAAGACCCAGACTAGAGCTTGAGGTCCAAATTAAGACCAAGCTCAAACCCCAAAACCAGAATAAGACATGTTAGCCCCAAAACCAAGAGGGAGTATCACAAAGATTTTTTTTTTTTTAATATTCCATGCTGCCGCTCAATTAATATGTGGTAATACAATTGCATTTTTAATAGCAATAAAAGTAGCTAAATGCTTTTCAAAATGGTTTAGATGTAGTTTTGAATGTCACACTGCAGGTCATCAACACACCTGTCAAAAACCTGACTGCAGAAAATACAAGTATACAAGTAAACACTTTTTCTTAAACCTCACAAAGATAATGTATTACTCTTATGTATCATAGACCACTGTTGTATAAGTAACCGTAAAAAAATAAATAAAAAAAATAACAATAATAGTTTGTTCACTGAAGACCCCAGAGATCCTTCCTAATTTCCACCTCAATTTCGACACCTTTGGAAGGGGAGAAAAGCGATTCAATCTCACACAAGCATACCGAGAGTTCTCTTTCTGCTGTCTCTGTCTTCACTTACCTGCATTACCGAAAAATCCCTCAACCCTTCTGCTCTCCCCCTGAAGAGGTAATGGATTGCAGCATCGGGAATAGTTGAAGGATAAAACGAAATAGACTGGGACAAGGTTCTGACATGTACTTGGGAAAAGGATTTCAACAGGTCTGAACAGAAGCAGACTTTGAGCAAAGAACAGTTAAAGTTATTTCTTGCCATTTGCTTCGGAAATTGCTAAAAATGTAAATATAATTTGTCAAAAAAAGATTTCTTAAACTATTTAAAAATGATTTATTATTTTACAATATTTAAACATTTTTGAATACATTGTAAACATAAAAAAGTTTAATTGAATGTAATTATATTAAAGTTAAACTTGATACACAAGTGCCCTCTACTGTTAAAATAAGAAACCACATTATCTGTACTTCATCAACAGCTTTTTTTTTTACCACTTCATATTGTGAAAACAAAACAATGCCATATGGCACCATGATCACATTAAACATGCTCAAGTAGCAAGATCAAATCAGAAAACTAAACCTATCACATCTGAGTGCTAATGACAGCAGTGGAGTCAGGATGGTGTCTGTGTTGTAAAGATGAGCTATGTGTGGCTCTCCAGGGCTATAAAGGCCTGGGGAATATGAATGTAGACGTCCTGTCTGCTGGGGAAGTTTACTATCAGTCAGAACCAGGAGACTGTCAGTGGGGTCTGAAACCCCAAGGGGGTGTGAAAGTGTCGGGGTACATTCACTGAGCCCAGTTTGAAAGAGCTGCTTCACAAGCACATTTGATTCTAATCTTCATCTCCTTTGCTTCCAAAAGGACCTTAATGAGATTAAAGTATAAAAACTGTGAGCCAAATCCAATGAACTGGCACAACTAAATTATCTTTTGAATATTTTAAGTGACATAATGCATTTTCTCCACAGAAATCCCCAGCCTAATAAGATTTGATGGGATCAACTCCAACAGCTCCCAGCTTCAGTCTCTGTGCCTTTAGAGCTAGTATGGCTCAGTTTGAGTCACCTCTTAATGCTGTTAATACCATTAAAACGTTTTCTCTTTTTTTCTAAATCACAGATGTCTGGATGTATTTATTTATTATTTATTTATTGTTTTAGAGTAGTGTTTCTCGATTGGTTGTGCTTATTATTGTTTATATATTATTATATTTATTTTTAAACTTTATTTATAAAAGAGATTTATTATTTTGATTTATTAATATATATGGTTTTAACAAGTTTATAACTTATAACAATTTATTTATAAGATGTTCTAACTATAAGTTGTTATTAAAAATGCATGCATATGTATAATGGTTATACATTTTAAACCATGTATTATAAAATATAAAAACAATTTTTTATAACAACAACAAAAACAATGCATTAAAATATGAATAATATAAATCTGTAAAATGATATGCAATATTTTAAACGTTATATCTTTCATATTTTTATATGCATTTAATGCTTTTTAAATATTTCTCAATTTTTCATTGAATCGTGACCCACCAATTGAGAACCACTGCTTGCAGAAATCACTCCTCCATAACAGTACAAGATATTTACCAGCAGATGGCACCATTACCAAACACAAATTGTGAAGATGGTTCCCAAACTGCTCCACATTTTTCTCTTTGAGGTAACTGGGACAAATACCTGGCAAACTATCAGTGCAGCTCCTCTAGTAGCATAATTGAGTGAGAACACATGGGTACTAGCTAGTCAAACGCAAACAATTAAGAAAACATCAACCCATTTAAAAAATAAAATCCTTGTTCTATCTTTTAAAAGCTTTGAGTGGGAGGAAAGAGGCATTATAGAGCTTGATCATGATAGAATATGAGGATTGCTTTGGGCAGTGCTTTAAGATGGTGTGTAAGTGGGCGAGCGCATAATTGGAAGTGTGTGATCTTGTATTGCGTTCCTGTAGCACACAGATCCTAAAGAACGAATCCTTTTTTAACGAATCACTAATATGCTTAACAGCACCACACATGCTCTCTGTCAGGGGATATACGACATTGAGTGGACATTGCATGAACCACTAAAGATGCTCTGTTCTAATACAGAATGAGATGGCATAAAAAGCTTGTTTTAATGAATTACTGTGGAAGTCTGGGGCTTTATTAATGAGTAAAAATAAACTATGCATTGGTATGAGGCCCAGTGCCTTTGTTGTTTAATGAAAGTGTCTGTTTCATTATGAATATCAGTTCCCCCTCTGGTTTGAGCCTGAAGACAGTATGATGATGATATTATTCCAGAAGACTGCCTTCAAATGAGACAAGATGAAAGGAAAAAGAATCATTGAACAAAAGCTCAGCATTCTTTTGTTTTGAGAGCTCTTAACATGACAGATCGAGTATGAGGCAAGCAGCAATCTATTCCATTGTTGCCTCAGAGAATAGAGCAGTTCTAAAACAGTTCGAAAACCCTCAAGAATCAGTTTAATCAGGATTTGTTCCTTAAACATTCCAAAAATGCATCATCAAATACGTGTGTGTTTGCATATGGCTCCTTGATGTGTATTGTGGACGAGTCAGTAGAAGCTCCATGTTAAAAATGTTCTCCAAAAATATTTGTGCTCGATTGCTGCCAAGTTGATTTAGCCCAGAGCCCAGACAGAATTCCCAGTGTTCTGTCTGGGCTACACAAGCTTGAATTTCATTGGCTTGAAGCTGCATCTTACGCCAGCCTCAGACATCATTCATTTTCGACAGTCCAACTTCCCTGCTCTGATCAAGTCACACAGGTACAGTAACTTGGCTCTGGGGTTTTGGCAATTTGCTTGATATCTCAGCGCAACCAAGCTCATCTTAGAGCAGAATGCAGAGGTAAAGCAGAGGTATTGACATTTAATATAAAATCAAGACACGACTAGGGCTCTAGGATGACAGAGTGTGGGACGCTATGTGAAATGGGGACCAAACAGAAGCCTCTGCCATCCGGTGAACAAATGCACAGGTGGTGCACGATAATCCCGCTATGGCTGTCCGAAACCTAAAGCAGACAGCTTGAGTGCCCAGTCAATGACTTTGTCATTTCATTGCATCTAATTAATAAAATATTGATATCACTAATATTTATTTTTCCATCTGAAGTGGAGTCAACATATTTTTTTATAAATATCAAGACAATATAAATAATTTAAAATAAAAAACATTAAATTAAAATAATTTCAAATACATATTAAATTAAATAACATTTAAAATCGATGTATTCATTATCTTTTAGCTGCTGCTTCAGATGTTACATTTATATATTCTAACAAGAATGGCAGACATAGAATAATGACGTATCATAGTGAAGTATACATAAAAACTGACCAAATTGCAACTTACTGTAACAGACAGGATGTTATGCAGACACTGGATGTTGATGTGTCTTGTTGCTTCCTGTACATGTGCAAAGACTTCTCAGCAAATATTTTTCAGCTTCTGAACACAGCCGAGGGCTAGAGCTCACCTTTCAACATCGATGTTGCACGCTGGATTATTTAATTATTTAAAAACATCACATTATTAAAAATAAATAAATAAATAAATGCCAGCGTGACTATGTTTGCGGTCAGGCTGTTTATAAGCGTTGCCACTGCACTAGCAAAATTATTAGAATATCAAAATATAATCTCAGCATTTTTAGGCTTTGTGCGTCATCAGACCACCCAACTGCATTCTATTTATCGCTACCTCATCCTCATCTTCTATCTTTTTAATGAGACATTTTTCCTTGTAAATGTGGCCACGATCAGGTCAGTCAAAGGCCACAACTGCGCTTCCTTGATCGAAAGAAGGTTCTGCAGATTCCAGCTGCTTCAGAGAGCTGTGATCTAGAGATGAAACCAACAAAGGAAGAGGTTTTGGCAAGGGAGCATGACAGCAGGGATCCATATTGTGCATTCCAGTCAGGGGAGCTTTATGTTTGTCTATAAAACCTCCTGGAGCGTTGGAAGAGGAAGGGAGACTGAGCGAGCAGCAAGGGAATTTTCTAGTGACACAGTGGAAGAAAAGAAAGAAAAGAGACACTATTTATCTCTCATTTGTTCTCTCTTCTCTAAAACCACAAATCTGAATATTAACTCATATAAAACCCCACATACTCAAATTCATCCTTTCTCGAAGACGGGTTACTCGATTTCCCAAAAAGAGGTGAGAATAGCTGCAGTTGTCCACTGGGACCGTTCTGTAGGATTAACCAGTATGCACTACTGAGCTGCCAAATGAACGGGCCAAATTAGCAGCTAACTGAAGTTTCTGTGGCACAGCTGATTTGCTACAGTATTTTAATTAGTTTGCAAGAACCTAGAGAACTCGCGACCAGAAGAAGGTCAAGCAATCCATCTCAGCGAGGACAAAAAAACACATTTGCGAATAGCAGTTCTCAATTTCATTTTAGTGCCTTAGACATGACTTCATCAAACCAAAATTTCCTCAGGGAGACGTTTACAACTGACGTTTAAAACTGTTTGATGGCATGTGACCCAACAGGCCTAAATGAAAAAAATCCCCCCCCCCCCAAGTGTTTTCCTCTTGTCTCAATTCCTGAGACTGGTCCAACACTCTTTCTCAGTTGATATCTCCCTCTCTGTTTTACTGTCTAGATGTTGTTTGGAAAAGTAAATTATGTATTATAAGGGATACTTATTGGCATAACTTGGGGCTTCAGCAGCTCGGTACATGTGTTTAGCCCCACAACATCCTCTCATTTCAAGGCTAAAGCTTGTCAGTTTGGTCAGTTTTAATGCTGCGACTCTGTAAACTCTGTCAAGGTGACTCTGTCAGAGTTTTTCAGTTGAAATGAGATGAAAAGAGAAGGTTTTACACTGCCCTTGTGCAGTACTCAGGCAGAAACAATCACTTAAAAGACCCAAAATAAAGTCTAGAGCATTTCTGATCAGAATCTTTATGACATAGCATTTAGACTGTTAGCAACTTAAGCTATTAACAAAAAACAAGTATTTAATCTTGAAAATAAATCAAATGTTTATCATACCATAATATAATTTTAACAGTTGCTCATGCATCTGTAGTAGTCTTCATTATTGATGCATTGTGAATGGCTCAAACGCAATTAATGACTCATATGGCCTGATTTGTCTTAATGGTTAGATGCTGGCGACGTCCTGTTGATTAGTGTAAGGATTATGTTTGCTAGATGTATGGAGTTCATTGCCCATCTGCTTTATGTGGGTTTTTAATCCTTGTGTGGGTGATCACATTGATTTGTGAAAATGGCTATACAGGATGCAAGCATCTGAATGTGAATAACGAAGCCTCCTATTAAAGTAGAAGAATGAGATGACTATTTTACTGCAGTATCTTACACCAATGATGCAATGATCCTTTGGAATTGGAATTGCTGTTTACTCTACACCCCTCCCTTACATGCATGTAATGTCCTAATGCCTAAAAAAATTATTTTCCACTTGGGTTGGTGCCGGTGCTCGGCCAAAAATGGCACTCATTCAAAAGCTTGCATTTCTACTGGTATGGAACAGATCTTTATATGTCAACAACTTGTGACTGGAATCGCTTATCTCCTCTTGCAGAAGGAGAGCATTGATCTGTTCTGCCAACCACTGCTGAACTGACATTAATTGTTGTGTTAATAATTAACTATGATCTGGACACCGGCCCAGGACTTTGAGTGTAAAAGCACAGCAAAGTACTTAATGTAACAGTAAGTCAGCAATTTTGAATTTCCTTTAATATTTTTGTGCAGTTTTTGCCATTTTCAGGTCTCGTACTTTAACAAACTCTCCCTACAGTTTTAATCGGATCCTCTTCATATTTGGTGAGTGTAATAACCATAGTGTAATAATTAGTTATACGCTGTAACAAACTCCTCCTAAAGTTTTAATGGCATAAACATTATATTTGGTCAGTCTAATATATAAGATGATCTTGAGTTTTTGGTCCATGGGGGCCAAACGGCAACTTTTGGGTCTCTCTCTTGCAGAGATGGGACCAAGTCACACATGTGCAAGTCTCAAGTAAGTCTCAAGTCTTAACCTTCAAGTCTCAAGTAAGTCCCAAGTATTTTTTTCTTGGGCAAGTCAAGTCAAGTCAAGTCAAGTCAAGTCACAAGCTATGTCAAGTCAAGTCCAAGTCAAGTCAAGTCACAAGCTATGTCAAGTCAAGTCCAAGTCAAGTCACCTTAATATTGTTATTTTACCTGCAGAATCTGATCTTAATAAAGTTAAAAGACAAGATATAAGTAACTGTCAGTAAATTAAAATAATTTGGATTTGCATTGTATATACTCATGTTCAGTAAAATACATCATGGAATCAAACAAAATTGTAACTTCCTAAAATTTATTTATTTTTCACTTCTGCCAACAGTGTTTGAAATGTTTTACATTTTCAACATTGAGTCCATAAAACAAATAACAGCTAAACATCCAACAGACTCCTCTCTGAACACCTCTCTCTCTCTCTCTCTCTCAAACACAGTTTACATACAACATTAAACTGTTACATTTCTCCTCTCTCTTTCTCTCTCTCAGAGTATAGAATATAAATATGACGTATTTTCAGTTGTTTCATACTTTTTTTGTTATGTACAGTACAGACCAAAAGTTTGGACACACCTTCTCATTCAAAGAGTTTTCTTTATTTTCATGACTATGCAAATTGTAGATTCACACTGGAGGCATCAAAACTATGAATTAACACATGTGGAATTATATATGGAATTATATACATAACAAAAAAGTGTGAAACAACCAAAAATATGTAATATTCTTGGTTCTTCAAAGTAGCCACTTTTTGCTTTGATTACTGCTTTGCACACTCTTGGCATTCTCTTGATGAGCTTCAAGAGGTAGTCACCTGAAATGGTCTTCCAACAGTCTTGAAGGAGTTCCCCGAGAGATGCTTAGCACTTGTTGGCCCTTTTGCCTTCTGTCTGCGGTCCAGCTCACCCCTAAACCATCTCGATTGGGTTCAGGTCCGGTGACTGTGGAGGCCAGGTCATCTGGCGCAGCACCCCATCACTCTCCTTCTTGCTCAAATAGCCCTTGATGCCTTCAGTGTGACTCTACAATTTTCATATTCATGAAAAAAAAGAAAACTCTTTGAATGAGAAGGTGTGTCCACACTTTTGGTCTGTACTGTACATAACAAAAAAGTATGAAACAACTTAAAATACGTCATATTTATATTCTGTACTGTATATATATATATATATATATATATATATATGCACTTCTCATGATTGGGTAATCGCGGCAGCTACATTAGTTTTTCTGATTAATTGTTTTGCTCTATGAGAAAGACAAGGTAACAAAATATTCGGGGCTTATGCCCCCTTAGCCCAGCCCTAGCGCCGCCCCTGGAATGCGTTTTTTTGATTGCCTGCTAGCGGATCATTAGGGGCCGTTCACATCTCGTCTTTTGCGCGCGCAAGTTCGTTATTTCCAATGTAGGCGCGCGGTATGCGACAATAACTAACCATTCAGCTTCATCCTTTCCGTATCAACGTTGAAAGCTCAGCTAAGATGAAGGAACAGCTGTTCATAGCTGTATATGGATTGCCATTTTGAAACGAATTTAGTAGCAGAGCTACTGCGAGCGATTTTTAGTGCTGCAAATCCATTTATCCTTTGCTGAAATGTCTACGTCTTCATTGAGAGAGAGCGTGTCATGGATGCTTAGCAACGACAGACGCCCCAGGAGCACTTCTGTCCGAGCGCTTTGGAAACAAAGAGAAAGCGGCGCGACTAGCGTTTTCCACGCGTTTTTAGGCGCGAACTATTGAAGACAAAAGCGATGACCCTCGGTACCTCTCAGGCTGACATGTTGATGTGATGTGATATCTGATTTAAGTGGGCGTGGTGTGTGTAAGGTAGAGAGGGCATGACTGATGATAGTGTCCTGATCCAGTCACGACGCTATTCTCAGCCTGCGCTCCAGCTGAGTAATCAACTTTATTTAAAAAAATAATTTATATATTTTATATTCAAACTGAAAACATGATGTGATTAACACTCAAGTCATTCAAGTCATCGTGTCTCAAGTCAAGTCAAGTCCCGAGTCTTTAACTTCCAAGTCCGAGTCGAGTCTCAAGTCCTAAAAATAGCGACTCGAGTCGACTTGAGTCCAAGTCACCAAGTCACAAGTCCCCATGTCTGCTCTCTTGAATCCAACATGTAAGTGACTTAAACTGCAATTCATTGACTGAAAGTTAGAGACAGGTTTCAAAAGAAAGTGCACTATAATTTTATAAATAAATTTGTTTTTGGGGTCACGGAAGGCGATAATGTAGTTTTTTAGACTTCAGATATGCCGTTTGCTATTAAAGATAACATCTATTTGAAAATTTGCTTCAACATTTTCAGAGATGTGAGCTCCAGGGCTTCAGCGGAAGTTCAGCGATCAGAGCATCCTTACATTGGCCAGTTCTTCTGAAATTTGCTGTCATCTCTATATAGTGGTTAAACCTGAGATATAATTTGTTTTGGGTAAAGCTAACAGGTATTAATCTATTATTTATTTCAGCAGTAAAGACTCTTATATCGAAAGAGACTGAAACAGGGTTGTAAACAAGGAAGTTATTTTTACATTCAACAACTTGAAAGACACCGCCAACAAATGCAGTGAGCAGCGCGGTCATCAGAAATCACCTTTAGAAGAAGAAAGGATAGTACAACAAAGATATCGCTTTCCCCAGTGGTCATTCAAACTAATGTTCTATTGTAAATATAAGATTGAGCTGAAGAATGAACGCTTAATCAGATGCAGGTAATCACATTTGCTCAGTCCATCTCTCTCTCATAATACAATGAGCTTTTAATACAGTAATACAATGAGCTTTCAAAGCAGCAACTCAGTGTTCCTTTGTTAGTATTTCTAAAGAGACATTTTCAAATAAGTAACGGAGGCTTGGGCTCAGCTATATTGCTCATCTATACACTCTCACACTCCACAAGATTTTTAACCCAGAACCTCACACATAACTCAGGTCCCTGGAGAATTCAACCTTCAAAACAACATCTGAAATCAGCACCTATAGAGACTTGATTTAGTGACTAAATTGTCACTGTGCACACACACACATACATATTGCAGTCATTCTGACACAGACTGTGATCACCCTGTAACTTACACCACTGTTAGATGGCACTGGACTTGTAGCAAATTCGCTGGATAATACAAACACAAGCCGAGAAAGAGAAAGGACAAAGGCATGAAAGAAATAAAAAGGATGAATAAATAGACAAAAGCAAAAATTAACTCACTGGCCCTTAATTACATAGCATTATCTGGCAGAATCTCTATTCACCATCAGATATGGATCTTCACTAAACACAGGCTCAGTGACCGCAGACACAAACAAACTCAGCTTCCAAAGTCGTCTTTGGTCACTGTGACACTTGCGAGATTGAGACCAAGGCACTTTTTCTCCTGCAGAGAGAAAGAATGAAAAACAAGAAATGCCTCACATTTTCCATGCTTTTGTGTTTTATTGCTTTGGCAGTAGAGTACATGATGAAAGGATATGATACAGGCTGGTCTGTGAAATAGCACAAGTCAGAGTAGAATGCTATACAATTTCATATTAAACCAGACACATACCATGTACTAATGTAAAACTTTTGAAAGGTCCACAAACGTGCACATAGATTCGCAGAACACAGAATGTATGCTTCAATCAACCTGGGAATGAAACATTGAAAGCTTGGATGAACAAATCCATCTCAGTGAACATTCATGTGACAGGTGGAAAACACTCCCATCAGGAGAGCTCTTAACAGCTCTGAACGTCTCTCCGCCGATTGAATGATTACCCAGAATGAAAAAAAGGTTTGCCATCAAAACCAGCTTGATGGTTCTCCTCATGCAGCTATATTTGATCAACAGTTCTTTTGATCCTGTCATTATATACGAGTAAGGTAGTGTATCTCTTGAAGCGAGATGGACCACAGGTGTGAAGAGGCCATTTGCTTTCAGCTCCATTGCTTTGGAGAGTCTAGAAGCACCTGGATCTTCTCACCATAGCTTTCTAAACAATCATTTCTCAAACCACACAGTGATTACCAGCGCATCAGCAGGGTTTATAAAAAGACAAATATGAGCACATACAGACACACACACATACACACACACACTCTCTCTCTCCAACAACTGAAAACGAGCGGAGAGAATTCAGTAATTGAGGTTTAGTCTTGGCAGGTGGGTATGTTTGGACAACCTTTGTGTGAGTGAGGGTCTGCTTACCATCCTAGCCAGCTGTGTTATTATTATATCAACCGTGAAGGTGACCGGTTTCTTTCATAACTAACCATATAGCCATATATATGAACGTTTGTCTTCCCAACGTACACCTGCAGGAAAAGTTTTGCTTGTAAGTCAGCAACATTTTCTTGGCTTAAGGCGAACACAAATATAAGTAATATTTTGAACTTCTGTCAATTCTCTGAATGAATTTAAGGAAATAATAAATAATTGTTAGATAATTATTATATATATTTATAGGAAGAATGATGTAATGTGGTTGGTTCAGGTTTATGAGTGGGACTGGAAAAAAGGAGACAAAAACATTCCTCTGAATACGCACACACACACACACACAGAAAGAAAGAGAGAGAGAGAGAGAGAGAGAGAGAGAGCTTACCTAATTTTCTATGAATTTTATATCAGTTAATGGTGGGATCTAATTCTATCCATTTTCTTCTGCATTGATTTACTGAAATTCATAATAAAGTTGTCTCTTGAGCTGTGGCAAATCGATAAAACCCTATTAGATGCAGTTGTGATCACTGGAGAAAGAAAATTGTCATTAGTTCTTGATGAAAAAAGACCTTGAAAATTGGATTGGATGTTTCACAAGTTTACGGTGCAAAAGCCCGGTAAGAAAAAAGGTAGACAGTTGTAGATATCTGTCTGTAATAGAGGAAGAGGAGGAGCAGGAGCTTGGGGGAGAAAATGATAGTTAGCATGGAAATTAAGGGTCAACATAATTCCCCATGATTTATCATTATAATCCATATATTTGCCCAAATAAAAAGATTTTGTCTTTTATCCATTACATAATTCAGACCATGGCACAAATAAATGCACTTCCTATTGACACACATACACAGATACGTATACATGTATAATGTAAAGGCTACACGGATGTTAAAGGGTTACTCCACACCAAAATGAAAATGTTGCCATTAATCACTTACCCCCATGTCATTCCAAATCCATAAAAGCTCTGTTCGTCTTCGGAAAAAAATTTAAGATACTTTAGATGAAAATCTGGAGGCTTGAGACTGTCCCATAGACTGGTAAGTAAATAACAGTGTCAAGGTCCATAAAAGGTATGAAAAGTCATCGTCAGAATACTCCATCTCCCATCAGACGTGCAATTTAGGTTATATGAAGCAACAGGAACACTTTTTGTAAGGGTGAAAAAAAAACGACTTCATTAAATAATCCCTTTGTCGTGTCATGTTCTGTGCCCTCCGCGCAACAAGATGTGCTGTTTCTATGTGCATTTAGCTTTGATTTGAAATAAAACAGCGCAACCTTGTTGTGCGGATGACACAGAAAGTGGAGTCATTTTAGGGTGGAGTATACCTTTAAAATGTTCTTCATGAAACCATGAATGCCAATGAAGAACCTTTATTTTTAAGAGAAGTAATGATTTTCTAGTTTATCTATTAGTTACCTTAGATACTGTGAAAGCATCAAAAGATAAATGTCAATGTCACACATAAAGTACTGTCTGCTTTTGTGGCATGACTTTGTAACCAGTCAGACCTTGAAAAAATAACCCACAGTCAAAACGACCATTTGTCTTTACATATGTTAATTGATGTTTGGGGCCTTTTTAAATCAGAGGGGTTTGCAGAAGCATGTGTTTTTGTGTGATTGAGTTAGGCGGCTGTGTAATTACGGCTGATTGTTGCTGAAAAGCAGAGATGTGGTTTCATCCCTGTGTTTAGTGTTGATTTGATTATGGAAATGAGGCAGCGTCTTGCACTCGGCGCAGTGTGATGTGGCAGAAAATTAGCTGATAATACGACAAACTTTTTAGAAACTGGTTCCTGTTTCTCAAAGATAACTTGCCAGACACATTCCTCTGTCACATATTTGTGAAACTTAATACATGTCATTTCAAGGTCATTTCTATTCTTTAAGAGTTGTATATTGTGTTTTAATAAGGAAAGCTCATTAATATTCATTGAAATATTACTCTTTCTCTATACCTAATAAGTGACCTGAGCATATGTTAATATAACCGTGTGGTCACAACTTAATTCTATATTATTGTTTGTACCACTTGTACCATTTTAATTAAAATCTTTGCTGATGATTCCAGTGTGATTTCAGCAATCTTAGTCTAGTCTCAGAAGGCCACTTATACAACAAAGCGGAATCCGACAAATGGCCAAAACCAACAAACAAAAAACATTAATATATATATTAGAAATAGAAGCATCATGGAGGAACTGAAAGCAGTGGAGCTGATGGGATTATTATAACCCTCCACCCCAACTCACATCCTCTCAGTGGGAAAAGGAAGTTGTCGTAAAAAAGATTCTTCCTGTATTCCTCCTGTCTCTTTTTCTTTGGCAACTACATCAGAAGCTGATAGTCTTAACTTAAAATGCACCTTTCGCTGAGGTGAGGGAAATGTAACAGTTATGGTAGTTACAATTTGCAATGCAATCAATTTAAAAATGTTTGCTGGCTAAACTAATCAAAAATACTGTATACTGTAAATCATCAATAAATAAGGAACTACAGTATACAGTATATGTGAAAAATGACTTGGAAAGACTCAAGCGGCAAGCCATGTAGTCCCAAAGCACTGACATGACAAATCTGTCATAAAGTAGCAGAAGCTGAAGCCTGTAAAGCTGCAACATCTCAGACATGCTGCAAAGCTTTCAGCACAAAAAAGAAATGATATCCAATACACTGCAAAGCACCTGCCAAAACAGCACTGCCATTTATGAAACAAAGACACACACCTGTGACTCCACCAGCTTTCGGTTCTTTTGATGAAGAGGCTCCAAATTGCTAATTTATCATACTTATTTATGCAAAAACAAGAACAAGTAATTTCAAGCACTACAGAAATTAAATTAAATTCATATTTTATTGTGTATATGCGACTTTTACTGATCAAAAGGTAAATATTTGATTATCTTGCTGCTGTATGTTCTCTGAATAATCCATGTCCGCAATTTATCAGTGCTTTAAAATGACTATAGGGACAAGAAAGCCCATATAGGCTCTGCATGGTTTTATTGCAGGAGTTCTGATGGATGAAATTAGACTTTCCAAAGAGCTTCTGTAGCAATGTGAGAATTTAATGGCGAGTTACTGCTAACACTAAATCAGACACTCATTTCTCCCTCTATTCAGCACACCGATCACATATGTCTGTCCTCATATGACTGATAGCTCTCTGAATCAATATTGATGTGCCAAATAGAGGTCTTCTCCTCCTGGGCAACCCTCTACAACTAAAGGACATTGAAAATGATCATTAAAGTCTTTCCAAAGACTCGTGAATAATCTTGATATCTTCTGAGGACACAAGAACTTTCCCCATTTCCCCTACCCACCCACGTGCCATTATTGCTGAGAAAGTGTCATAAATAAATGCTGAGAGGGTAATACACATGTGAAATGAGGGGTCAGTGAGCTTGTGGGTGTGGGAGTTTAAAGAGATCAGATATAAAAAGGAGTTCACACGAAATGAAGCTCCTAAGAGCTATTTTACCAAGTGCAAGGAAATCAGAATATAGGAAACATAAACATGGGATATTTTCTCGCCCTTGCAAATCAGTGCAGAAATTAGCTAAATAACTACAAGTCGATCTGTGTAAACCCAGAATAGACTTGCATTACACAGTACATACTGTAGCAGTGGAAAGTGGATACTTGTTAGCAGTAACATTCTCAAAACGCAATAGATCTGGAAGAATAGATACTCCTCTTAAGGGGCACCTCTTAAGCTCTTTTTCATGCTTTATTGTTGCTAAAACACCATTCTATGACAGAAGTGCTGTCATAATGTAATTGTGATGCTGCTAAGTGGTAAAATTTATTCATAGGCCTTTAGAGAAAAGGCAGTGAACGGCAATACAGAGTCTTAATGAGAATGCTCATATCAGCGGTGCCAAGACAGTTCACATATTCTCACACGCAGAGTGGCCAACTACTGTAAATGAGTTCTCAACTCAGCCGAGTCCAATACATTGGTGTGGGAGTACTAGTACTTTGGACTTTTTATTCATCAAAGAATGATGAGAAAAAACTAATTCTCAGTTCCCACAAAAATATTAACCAGCACAATAATTTTCAAAATTGACAATAAAATTGCTGTTTCTTGAGCAGCAATGCAGCATATTAGAGTGATTTCTGAAGGATCATGTAACACTGACAATGGAGTAATGCCTGATTCAGCTTTGCCATTGCAGGAAAAAAAAATAATAATAATAATAATATTATATATATATATTGCAATAGAAAACAGATCATTTAAATTGTAATATTTGACGATTTTTTTTGTTTAAATAAATGCAGCCTTGTTGAGCACGTGCGACTTTCAAAAATATCTTTTAAAAAATCTGTATTATTTCAAACTTCATGTTTTCAGACTTTTGAAGCCCACTGTATACAATTGCATTGGCAATTAATTCATTACCATCAGCCTGTGCATCTGCTTTCAGCTCAAATAATGCAAGCAACTAATTTACAGTCACTAGGCTTCTTCATTGCTAGCCATAAAAGCCTCTACGGACTGTTTAATATTAGTTATTAAGACATAGCAGGAGCTCTGATGGCAGAGTAATGACTGCTGGAAATGCAGTCAACACATTGGATCTATAAACAGGGCCTGATAGCTATGGCTGGGAATCGAGTTCGATACTTGGCGCTGACCGAATTGCTTCGATACTATCGATTATAGAAAAAAATCTCTTGTTCGGTACCATATTTTGATTCCAAAGTGTTAATCTCATCAACGTCAGTGAGCCAGTAAGCATGCAGCATGCATGGTGTGTCTAAATCAAGTGCTGATGATTGGCTCTGGTGAGGCATAGAGGGAAAAGATAGATATAATCATATTATGAACATAAGCATAATTGTTTGACTGATTCATGTTTCATCTGTGGCAGTGAACAGCAATGTTTTCCTGTGTTTTGTATGTACAGAGCTGAACATGGAAGTGAAATGGAAGTTTGTGATTGGAAGAGACATGGCAAGTTATAAACACGTAATACTGACATATGAGCAAATGAGTGTCAAGATGTCAAAAAGGCAATGTCAACAATATAACATCAAGATAAATAAAGACCTTACTTTAAATAAGCAACAACTGTTATTGGCACATGTATTAATTCCTTTTTAAATGCATGTTACTTTTCCTGGAATCACAGTGATTTAGGAGACATTTACTTTTTTTTGTCAAAGCATAAGCTCAAATGTCTGTGTTGTAGCCATTTAAGAAAGTGTATTTTCTTGTCTATTATTTATGTTTAAATATTATTGGTTTGTGGTTTGTTTAGTAAAATTGTCTGTAAACTCATGTAAACGTCATAAGGGGTGGTAAATTGAATGGCAGTACGCCAGAAGAAGGGAAGTGGGTCAGACATAATTTTTTGACCACTTCATATGTTTTGTTTGTAGAATTCTTATCTTTGGAACAAATTTCATTTGGTATCATTTGTATCCTAATTTTAATGCATTTGTTGTTGGTCAGTTACTTGTTTAAATAAATGAAATGAAGAATAAGCAAAGGTTTCACGAAATGAAGTGCATTCAGAACAAGGCCCGCTACCATGCTTCTGCGGCCAAAACAAAGGCTGAAACAGTCTGTGTGTCTTTATTTGTCTACATCATACACAAACTCCAAATGTTACTTGTTTGCAGTAATGTCAGGTGCAAAAACTATAGCAATTTGCAGCCTTTCTGAGAAATACTGTAGGCTTTAATGCGTGTCAGCATTTGGTTGAGTGGGCTAATGCGAGGGAGCCACAGACCTCCTGGACTCCTTTGCCATGGATTTAAAAAGACACTGGCAAAAATAAAACTTCTACAGCTCAAAAACAACTGCATCTACCACTTTTTTTTACAAAGTCAAAATCTATAAACCCGCTTTTCACACCACTTGTTTTTGTGTTTGTACACTATTGCACCAAACCTGGCCATCAGAACCACTAAGATTGAATCGTGCACTATTTTTATCTCTGTGCCCAATCTCAACGGGTTCCCTTTTGTTGTCATCACAAACAACAGAAGTGGTAAAATATAGTCAATAAAACCCCAGCAGGATGCTGTGGGAACCGTTTACACAGATTTATAGACTGACACATCACACAAACTAACCACTAGATTTACAGTTTTGTTCCTCGTCTTTTAGCTTGGGACACCCACAAGGCCGATGGCTATTTCTATTAGGCTCAGTAGAAGCTACATTTATGGGCCTAAATGAGTCCGTCAGGTGCCCTAAGCGCAAAAAGCCAAAACATGCCACAGAAATGTTAAACGCTGATTCAAAGAGTTCAGCGTCGGTTTTGCTGGGGTGGAGAGAGAGACGCACTGTTTGACCGAGTGTCTGTCGGCATGCGCTCACAAATGTTCCAAATTCCTTGTGGGCAGTTAATGGCCAACAACATAACTCCACTGGAGGTGCTCTGTAGCTCCTAAAATGTCTCAGGCGCTCCTTCACTGCAGGAGACGATTTGTTGGCTGCTGTTACTCTTTTTTTTTCTGTGTAAACTCAAACTGAGGCCTACAACCCTCAACCGAAACTTTCTCACAGTCACAAACTAAGCCTGTAATGATGACTATCTTATCTTTAATCACGGTGTTCCAGACAAGCTTATCTATACTTAGTCATGTCGAAAAATTAGGGCTTATTTAATACAAGGATGACTGGTCAGTCCATATGTTTTTACACATGCCTCACTGTAAATAATGTTTCACTCGCATAAAGACATCAGCCTCACCGCTTGTGGCCTTCCGACTGTAGTTTTTATACAGTACTGTAATGCCTGAATAGACAAATGACAGTGATTATCTGGGGCTATGCTGGGGCCTTGGCTACCCACTATATTATTAGACCTTAGCTCAACTTGTTTTTTGAAATTCTACGTGAACTTATTGGTAGAAGCGGGCCAAAGAAAACGTCCACCCTCTAATTTAGGGGCAATCCGAGCTGCTAATGTCAGCTTCTATGCTGGAACTTTTCAGAGAACTTTTTTTTTTTTCACTTTTCAAGTGTATAGGTCTATGAATTTTCCTCTTTTGTCCTTAATAAGCTGAGCATACATGGTGAGACCGGCCCAGTAATGTCAACCGCAATGACATGGCTGGCCTAAAGGAAGCTGAAGTCATTGCACTGAGGTAGTTGTGAATGATTGGACGCCTATCTTATTACTCACGTAGGAAAGAAAGAGAACTTAAACATGTCTGTGGAAAAATAAAAGCAATGAAGTGCACAGATATCTGTTTACTTAGTAAAAGGATAATTGCACAGCAAAATTTGTTCACCTGTTGAAATGGAATGTGTGCCTGAATATGCACTTTTCATCAAGCTTTCAGCTCTCTAAGTAAAGACACTCTAATCCACCTCCCCTCCTATCATCATTGCCCTGGCCCTCCCACTACTGAGTACACTAAGTAGTGTTGACAGTGTACGGTGAGGCCTAAAGTACAGGACCAGCAGCCCCTCATTACACTCCTTCAGTACACCGTGACCTCTTTCACACTACTGTACGTACACCTTTATCATTTGCAAAATAAAACCACCTTGTACACTCGCGTGTCATTTATTTTCAGCTGTTTAGAATTAGAACTGACCTTGAACCAAAGCCTGAAATGAATGCTTTTAAATGTCATGAATTTCCATAGGCTATGATCTCTTGAAAATACTCCAAGAGGGTTTTTAATAAATCTTCTTGTATAAGTATAGGGCACATGTAGGCAGCCTACTGTATTTGGATTTAATTGTGTTTCCAAATATCTAACCTATATGTAAAACACAAATAAGCCACATTTGTGCTGCTCATTTTGAGCCCATACACTCATTTCCAATCAGTGACCTGACTTGTACCCACAAAGGGAGCCCGTCTGTTTTTACCCATGTGGGATCTAAAGAGCATAAGCAATATGCAGGATGTGAAGAATATTGTTCCTCTTTTCTTTTTCTTTTTCTTTTTTTTTTTGCATTTGATGTTGTTTTTGTTGTTGTTGTTTTTCTTTTTCTCATTTGAGGTTTTATCTCCAAAGCTGAATGGGTACAAAACTCGTCCTGCAGAAATAATTCTACATAATAGATTCCACATATAAAAGTATTTGAACACATGACATGACCTTGTGTGTTCGTTAAATATTGTGATAAATTTAATTTTTTTTTTTTTTTTTTTTTTGGCTGCCAAAAACAGTCACATACTATTCTCATCTACATTTGACCATTTTTAACTCTAATATTTTTCCCCAAACAATGCAAAACAGATGTAATTCCTCCTTGGTCAGCCTATGGCTTAAAGAATGCTCTTCCTGAATAAGAAAGCTTCTGTTAGTTTTTGACCCATTACGTCTGCCGATTTGTCTCTTCAAACACCTGCTTCTTGCGGGACATTAGTCTTGTTCGGTGGGGGGATTTACTCACTTATCTGACTGATCTAGCACATCTCATCCATCTTTTGTTACAAGAAATTATCTGGCTAAGCATACAGAATGGCCCCCGGAATAGAAAAAGATACAACTGACAAAAGAATGATGCAGTTACGAATGCTTTTTCAGCTTACCATGTTGTGACTTCAGTGCCAGCATCTGAAAAGATTAGTTGTTTTGCAGTCGCCACAGTGAGGTAACTTGAGGTCAGGTCTGATATTCAAATGAAATTGCTTCTAAACCGCAGGGTTACGAAAACGTTGAGTTTAGCGGCTTGTGAACAATTGTTTGGATTCCTTCAAAAAAGGATTTGAAAAGCATTGGCCTTGCGAAATATACCTCCAACCTTGCTGTAAAAGCATGTCTGCAGTTTAGTATGTGTTGACCTTTAGTACAGTTAAAAGGAATCCATGGGCAAAAGACTTTAAGTATTGAAAAAAAGGCCAGTCCTTGAGTTTTGTGGTGCGCCAAATTTTGCTTTGTGTAAAGCTCAGTTAGGTCAGAGTAATCTGCAAAAGAGCTTCTTGGCCGTTGTGGTCCTTACGGATATTGCATTTGTGCCATTTAGATCAATGGTTTCACTTGCTACATGGAAAATAGAAGAATAAGCTTTTTAATAAAGCTTGTCACTAATCATGCAGTGGCCTCCATTGTGTGCTATGCACAGAAACACATAATATAGCCACTAAGTGCAAGTTTTCAGTAATATCCCAAGGTAGTTCAATCTCTGCTGCGACTTCATAGGTTTTAAATTACTTTGGTAATTGAATAAGTCCTTTTCAGAGTGAGTAACTTTCAAACTTCATTGCACTTAAAAGCCATGTAGGAATGAACAAACCCCAAACAACATCCCTCAACTTTTGGTTGCAGGAACCAGCAACATTCTCAATTTTCATAACACTGGATTTATTTTTTAATACAGCTACTTTCCAAACCCAAAACGAATTGAAGGTTTTAAAGTGGAGCAGCCCCAGAGGAAATATTTATTGCTCAGTGGTTGCTCTGCCTAAGCTCAGGAGGCTTCGTTGTGATTCTCATATATCTCTTATTTTTGTATCAACAGCATTTCAGATGTTTCTCCTAAAGCAGTGATCCACAAATCTTGTTCGCGAGATCTTGATTAGGGTTAGAGCTAAACTCTAAAAAAAGTGGATCTCGCGAGCCAGATTTGAGTCCTAAAGGTAAATAAAAGTAGACTCAAAAAAGACATGATAAATATTTGAGTCAAAAGGTAAAATTGAGAATGTGGTAGACTCACAAGACTCATTATTAGTTATAATTCTCATATATTTCTCAGCACAGTAGCTGCATTTACATGGACCCTACTAATCAGATGGAAGCACAATCAGAATAAAAAACTCAGATGTACTGTAAAAACGTCAATCGGATTGAACTGGCCAGATCTGACAAAAATTTTTATCAGTTTGTAAGGAGTGGTTTATAATGGCCCGAGCACGAGGACCCTATTGGAATTGCTCCATTTATTGCTTTTCCAAAAGAGAGTACATGTAAACACTTGATCAGATTGAAAACCAAAATTGGAAAGTAATGCACAGTGACATTTAGCTTAATGATGCATGACATGCGGAATGAGCTGTCATTCCTGGAGAATAAAGTGTCATAAATAAGTATCCTGTCATTATAAAACTCCCCTTTCACTCAGCGTCTGTGAAGTGGATCAGGACAACATTCCATCAGGTTCCTCGTTCAAGACTCTCATCAACAAATGACTTGATTTTGGAGTGGGAAGGGGCACTTTTACTACTTTTTAAAAATTATTTAAGTAAGCAGAACTGCACAACAGTTCATGTGCTGGTCGTTGCCTAATTAGAACCTGAAGTAGAAAAATATCACGTGTGCTTTTAAAAACAGCATGCAACAACAGCGGGAACCTCTGTACATTCATGCATTATGTGCATATCAAAAGAGTAAATCCGATCAGAAGCTTGTGACATATAAACATGCATATATCAACCCAATCACTTTATTTAGCATTCATGTTAACACTACGTTCGGATTTGTCAATCAGAATGAATTCATTCCTATGGAAGAAAGAAGTGTACATGTAAATGCACCTAGTGTGTGAGATTTTATGTTACCTCATTCCTGTCTTGGAGAAATAGTTGAGATGTTAAATAAATCTCACTTTTGATTTTTCTTTTCTTTGCAGTCCTTAGTGTTTGTGTATTTCAATGAAAAGAGAGAAAATAGAAAGCCAATGAGCCCTCTAGAAGGTATTGTTCCTCAACCCACACAGACTAACTCTGGAAGTAGGGAACAAGATGCTGCTCTATACACAAGAGACATTTCCATTTACTGTTCATGTTGTATAAATATTTGTGTGAATAGGAACTCACCTTTGAAAAATATGTTCGATCCTTATAAAAAAAAAAAAAAAGACAAATATTTGACACCAGAATACGCTCCCCTACATTTAATATTACATGTGGCAGAATTTAGTTTTGAGATTCATAATATATACAGGTACTGTATATCCCTCTGGTGTCTGAGGGGGTTTTGGACCCCCAGATTTGTTTGGACATGCCCTTTTTGTCAGTATCTTATAACATATTAATGGCTAAAGTCTACACTGTATTAGGCACAAACTGTGCTACAATAATATGCAAGCAATATGTATGTATATGTTTGTGTTTTTGAGAAAATCATTAGCTGGATCAGATGTGTTTAATTAGGGTTATATCTAAACTGTGCAAGGCTGTGGCCCTCCAAGAACTGAGTTTAACACCCTTGGCCTGTCCCTGATTATATGTTTCAAGTTTTCCATTTCCAAGACTTTTGGGAATCCTGTTGATAATTTATTAAAATAACCCTCATACTGTTATACTGGAGATATGAAAATTATAAAAATTTTAACTTGAGCATTTTCCTTTGAAATAAAGATTTTTTTTTCAACAGTTTTCTAGCATAATTAGCAAATTATTTGCAAAAATGTAAATAACTGAAAGTTCAGAGCTGAGTTTTTGAGGTAAAGCAAGTAAAAAAAAAACTGACTACATCCCAGCAACTGAATCTCAAAAGTTTGAGAAGCGAATCCCGTGGTGATTTATCCACATGCCTTCAATTATGCTTCAAATTGCAAAAAGGAAACCGTTGATTAGGGGCATTACTTGAGAATGTCCACAGTTAGCAAACAGCATGTTTTTTTTTTTTTTTTTTTTTTTTCTACAGCAATGACAGCCAACAACTGTGGAGCATGTGAATGTGACTTTGAGTCAGTCCTCCCCCATCTCATTTAAAAGACAAATTAAAAGTGCTAATATTATCTGATGTAATAAACATCAAAATTCTGGCTGACTAATTCATTTTTTGAGAATAGGCAACTTAAATATTTCACGAATAAACATTAGCAAATTTGTTATGAGAGTATCAATTGCTCATCTTTAAATTGGCTGGCATACATAGGATATGAACTCATATGAACTTAAATAATGTGCTTTGAGGTTTAATGCTTGCTCACACAAAAATAAACATGGAGATGGAAAGAGACAGAATGCAGTCACCAAGATTAATTTAAGGAATTGTAAATCGGCCCACATGGAATCTGCACTTGCAAGTATTTCCAGAAAATTGCAACACCCGACATTCATAAAATGTTAGAATTCTTCACTTTTAATATATTGCACAATTTGCATAACAATGCTTTCAGCTATTAATAATATTCTCAGCTCTATCCAGATTTCCCTGCCTAAATCAGCACAGAAGATGTGGAAATGTCTGCAGATTCCATCTAATGCCTGTAGGTTACATAAGCTATTTAATTTTACAATTACATAATTATTCTTGTAAAAAATGCAAAATAAGATAATAGAAATCTAATGCTGAAGTCAAATGTTTTAAAGCCATTTCATTCTGTTAGTTGCAGCTTAACATCAGTCATATTTGTGAATTGAGTGCCACAATGAAGCAATTAAAAAGACCTGACAGCTTAACTAATTGATCTGACTATCAAGAGTCTCTGGGCAACGATGAGAGAAGGTGTGTGTGTGTGTGTGAGAGAGAGAGAGAGAGAGAGAGAGAGAGAGAGAGAGAGAGAGAAAAGGGTTGTGTAATGTGGACGGTGGATGTCATGCTGTCATGTGCTGTCTTTTGCCCTCTGTGAGAACTTGTCGATGAGAAAAGTTAGTTAATGAGTGTCACAATGTCTAAATGTCATGTGTGCTATCTGATATTGAAGCCTGTCATATTGTTGGTGCTTGTATGCAGTTTGTCTCTGTGTGCGTGTCATGACTGCAACAAAGAGGACATATGTATGGCAAATTGTGTCTTTATTTGATCTTACATGCACCAGTGACTTTATAATAACCTGCAGCTTTCATTTCTCCACATAAATGATCTCAGGGGTTTAGGTCCCATATCACCATATTGCAGCGAGACAGGCCATTTTGTTATAGGAAACAAATATCCTCTGATCTAACACTGGCCTTTTTATTTGAACCGACTTTTACACAGTTAAAATAATAGGAACAATAAGAATCATTATAAACATCCTATTTATCAAAGGAAAAAAAAATCAAACATATTATGCAGCACAAATGTTTTCAACACTGAAGTAGTAATTAGAATGAGTTCTGAAGAATCATGTGACACTGAAGAGTAATTATTTCTGAAAAATCAGCTGTCATCACAGGAAAAAAATGCGGTTTAAAATTAGGTAAAATATAAATATACGGTACATACACACATACATATAGTTCACTCAAGATACACCATAACACCTTTTTTTCTGAATTTTCTTTCTTTGCTGCTAAGTTTAGGATGTTGCGAGTCATCTCAGAGTGGGTTATTTTGATTAATAGAACAAAAGCTCTTCTTGAACTAAGGTCACTAAAAAAGTATGGAGTCACTATTGTGATCATTAAATAAACTGTTTTAAGTAACATAGATGTAAATCAATGAAAGCATTTCAGATGCAAGCTTATCTGAAAACCTTTTCCAGTCTTATTAAAGTGTTGATTCTCTGAAAACTTTCTGTTCTGCTTCTCTGTCTGATGTGGTAGACTGCTAAACTACTCTTCTTTTTGCAATTTATATGCCAAGTGACTCTTGGTCAGAATAAGCTGCAACATACATAGATATTTTTGTCGTAGTTGAAGGGGTCAAATTTACACTGACCTACTAGAAAACAAAACAAAAGCATTCTACCTTAATTACCAAAATTGGTTCGTGCAGTTAATTTCTTTTTCAATTAATGTTTAATGAAGAAAAATGCTGCATCCAACCAACAAAGTCTTGTTTAATGAAGTCTGCTTCTGAATGGCTTAGTCTTTTAAGATGTGGAAAATCTCTTATTCCAAAAGATAATTACCCAATGGAAAATAGAAGAAACGGGATGCCCTTTCAGAGACCCAGAAGTCATAAAGAACTGAAAACTCTTAGTACAAGTTAGAATCACATTATGAATTACAAACAGCTTTGACAGATCAAACAAGGATTAAAAGCTACAGTGGCAGTTGCTGAATGCACACTTTGGGGACACGTTTACACATCCTTTACTGCTAAGACATTGTTTTGAAGACATGCAATTAATTTAGCATTTAGCAAAATGCACAGGCTTGTATTAGATCATTTGAACAAGAATTATAGTGATTTAAACCCTGGGAAAGCTCAAGGAAGTTGTTTTTTGTGGAAGAAAATGGTTAGTTTGGCTTGTAGGGGGTGTATAATGTACCAATGCATTTGTGTAATGCTTTATCCAGACTATCCCAACCAAGCTAAAACAAACAGACCAACTTCTACTAGTGGCAATCAGCATATCTGCATATTAAACACCACCATCTTGATCTTCTGTAAGCTTCTTTAACCAGCGTCCACCCACATGCACTGTGCTATATGATCAAACTTCAGGGAAAGGACACAATTACTATACCTTACAGCTCAGGGTACTTCCAGAGATGAACGACAGTCAGGTAGAAGGAATAAAGAATGCAGTAGACAGCACAGTGGGGGGGTTGGGGGTTAGCATGAATTTGTCTGGCAGTTGGCAGTTTCTTTGCTTACAGTTTGCTTTAGTGGGTTTCTGATAAAAGTAGGGGAATACCAGACAGGAGAAATGAGCCCATTATAATGGGCAATCAAGTGCTTAAATGTAGTGGGGTTAAACTGAAAATATGCCTGTCTCCTTGAAAGGCAAAGAGACTTCTTGTCAAGTACAAATATCAGACTTCTGGAGACTTCTGTTATTGAAGGCAAAAGGGGAATTACTCGCAAGCATTGTTTGACTTGCTGGAGCAGGTCCCATACGTTCGGGCAATGTATCAACAAGGCATCAGAATCTTATCTTCAGAAACAACACGTCTGAGTCACAGTAAACTGCCGAAATACAGCTTGAACAGGAACACCTGCCTTTCCCCAAACAACTAAGACAGGAAACCCATTTTATATCCTATTTTATACTGCTATTTAACTAGTATTGTATAATTCAAAATCTTCAGATATAAAAAAATAAGGTCAATTAACATTATAAATTAATAAATTTAAAACTTAGGGTCAATAAGAATTGATTGATTGATTTTGTTTAACAAGGATACATTATATTTATAATTTGTGACTCTGGAGCACAAAACCAGTCTTAAGTTGCTGGGGTATATTTGTAGCAATAGCCAAAAATAAACTGTATGGGTCAAAATTATTGATTTTTCTTTAATGCCTTAAATCACTACATTAAAGATCATGTTCCATGAAGATATTTTGTACATTTTCTACTGTAAATATATCACAACTTAATTTTTTATTAGTAATATGCATTGCTAAGAAATTAATTTGGACAACCTTAAATGCGATTTTCTCAATATTTAGATTTTTTTGCCCCCTCATATTCCAGATATTCAAATATTAATATAAGCCAAATATAAGCCAAATATGGTCCAATCCTAACAAACCATAGATCAATGGAAAGCGTATTTATTTCAGATATAGATCTCAATTGTGAGACTAAATTTTTTTGCATTGTCTAGGTCTAGGGTCACATTTATCATTTTTTAAAATATTTATTTTTCAGATAAATGCTGTAGTTTTGAACTTTTCATTTATTAATAAATCTTATAAAAGATTTATAACAGTTTCCTCTGTCTTTAGAGCAAAAATAATCAGCAGAACACGTTTTTATTTTATTTTATTTTTTAACCAATAAAGACTGAAGCAACGGTTGCTGAAATAAGTCATGCAGGCATGCAGACAGAAAGACAAAATCTTACAGGCTCCAAACTTATGAACAGTCATGAATATGAGAAAAAACACACACACACATTAATGCACAGAGTTCCAGTTTCTTGTTTTGTGTCTTAAATCTTTCACCTCCTAGTGTACACTTAAGAGGAGTTTTAGTCCCAGAGTATTGCATCTTGACTCTCAAGCTCGATTTCAAATACCATTATTTATTCCCTTATAATTCATATTTCCAGGTACAGTAAAACATTGTTTGTTTGAACGCTTTCTATCTAAAAACATTTGAGTGTTCTCTTTCTCTCTGTTCTGTAGGAGATGGAGGTGTGTGGGCCCAGAACAAGCGGTCTCCTTGTGCACCTCTGTTTGCTTGAAGAGGTGTTTTCTCACATAGCTGCATTTCACTGGCTGTCTAAGCAAAATCACACCTCCCTCACTGCTCCCTAGACACTGTGTGGATGTGTGTGCATGTGTGGCTTTATGGACCTCATTGGCTTCTCTGAGGGCAACTAATGGACCAAGGTATGCAATGATTTCTGTATCAAACTGGGGAAAGGAAATATTAAGAATCTGGCAGTTTTGTTGGAAAGTTTTCATTATGCCAACACAATTTATTTATGCACCACACTGAGGTGGCAAAGCTTTTGTTGCATTTTAATTATAAGCCTCCATATGTATCGCAGATTAAAATAATGATAATTAACATTTTAGCTTTTTTTTCTTCAAATGGAACCAAAAGCTTTTGCAGGCATTATACTGGCATGAATTGACGCATTTTAAAGTGGAAATAGTACACTTATTGCTACAACAACATAATCAAATAATAATAATAACAAAGGAAAAAACAACCACATTTAATTTAAATAAATAAGTAAATATTTATGTATAGAGTAATATTTAATATTTAAAAAAATATTGTGTAATGTTTTTTGGAAACTGTGTAAATAAATATAAGATAAATATAAAGTTTGAAAGAACAGCATGTATGTGAAGTAGAATTTTCACTTTTTAACAATTCAACACATCATTGCTGAGTAATAATAAAACAGTAGTCGTAGTAGTGTGTGTGTGTCTAAATTAAGCATGTTTACCTGAATGAACTTGTTTATTCCAGTTTTTAGTGAGAAAGGCAGCTGGCCATGGTGTCCTGTGGTGCAGTGCTTCTCCGGACAGCTCTCTAGTCCAGCATGGCTGATCAACTGGCAGCAGGTGAGTGTAATATCCCAATTAACTTGCTGCCAACTCAACATCCAGTTCATCCAGAACACAAAAAGCAAAAAAAGGGTTTTGTTTAAAAAAAATTATAATAATAATTACAGAAGCCACCCATTTGCTTCTCCTCTAAAGGCCTAACTGGATTTATAATGCACCAGCACAGAAATGTTTGATATTTAAGATTCCTGAAATGTTTCAAATGCTGTCTGGCTTTAGAGCTAAAGGTACCATCAGGAGTTAATTTGCTATAAGCTGGCAATCACTTAGTATTAGTGTAGTATTTGCAGGATTCTAGGATTTAACTACTGCATTTGAAATATATTATAGCAAGTCTACAAAAGCACACACACTGTAAATGACATCATGCTTTGTCTGAGCCATCTCTGAAATTATTGTGTCTGCTGTAATGTTTTCCTTCACGTGTTTGGCAAAGCCGCTGTGTGCTGCTTTTCAAGAACCAGAGAGCTGTCCAGTTTGGTAAAGTCCACATATTAACCATACAAATATGCTTTTTTAGACCACCACTATAAAGGTCAAGGTTGTTTTTTTTTTGTCATATCCATGAAAATACAATCATGAAATACTGCTTATCTGGCTTGCTAAACAGTGCAAAAAACAAACAAACAAACAAAAACCTGTCTAACTGTGCCAAAAACGAGACAAAACAGAGACAGGAAGATAGCAGGTATGGAGTGCCTTGCAACCTCAGACATGTAACCACATATCTTCAGTCTTTACAGTGAAATTCTGTTTTCTCTTTGTGTCATTTTTAATTCTGAGCACTTAACATTAATAATTATATATATATATATATATATCAGGGGTGCACATAAGTGGTCCGCAGGTCCACATGCGTGGCCAAAATAAAAAATGTGCTGTATAAATATGCTCTGACAGCGTATTTGTGTACCAACATGGTTTATAGCTGTTAATGCAAAAATACAATTTTAGATTGACAAACATTGTTTTATGGTCTGATAGTGAGGGGTGTAATATTTTGATTGCATCAATACCATCTCCAGATGTTTAAGGTCTTTTACTTGGGTGTGTGGGTGGTCTTTGAGGATGCTTCTATCATACATTTCCTAATTAGATGAGAATCTCAGCTAGTAACTAGTCATTTTTCAACTCCTGCTGTAGGCCTTTGCAGTCAGTTATCATACCACACTGCGATGCAACCTGTCAGTTGTCACAGTTCACAAGAGGGGAAACTAGGAGATATACTTCCAACTGAACATACTTTAATAAACTCCAAAAGGGGCCAACAAAGTAAAACAAGGCATGGCAATAGATGCCAAACAAAGAACTCCTTAAGTACACAACTTAATGAGGTGAAGACGAGACACACCTGGAATCAAATAGAACATAATCAGCGATCAGGAACAGGAAGACCAAATATGGGCAAAGAAAAACACAAGGGAAAACTAGATCAAGCCCCAGGGAGAACAGAAACACAGAACATAAATGTGACATCAGTATGCCTCCAGTAAGGATTGTGTAAAAATGAATAAGGAAATAATCTGAGGAAATTTTATAGCTCCTTTGAATCATTTAAAGAAGTAAACAGAGTGATGCACTTTTTAAATCACACAAGGGGTTCTCTGTCAGATGAATGTAAATAATTTTGAAGATACCAATCCTTTTCATGTTGATGCTGATAAGGATATTGCGGTAACCTAGCCCAGTGGTCTTTGTCTTTTTCTGAAATAAAGGTATTAAAGAATTCCTGCATATATGTAGAACAGTGATAGAACAGTGTTTATTTCTATAAAAATGGTGTGACCTATTCTGTTTGTCCAGTAACCAAATTGCTAAAAGTTTGCTGTGCCCGGAATGGTGGGAATATTCTAAGTATAAGACACAATAAGCTCATTCAACAGCATTTACCGCAACATTGCTGATGTCTACAAATAATAACAAATCCCAAAACCCATATATAACAATTTTTTAACAAATAACAAATAGCAGCATAATGGACGGTTTTTGTACAGCTTAAATAAATGAAAGCAACTGACATCAGAAGCCTTGAACTTGAAGTTACAAATAGCTCACCCACTTTTGCAAAGGTTCTAAAATCAGATATGAGTTCACAAAGAAAATGGTTAGTAAGTTATTTTTTCACACTTATGTTATTAACATTATCAGCTTGTACCTATACTACTGTATATTAAGTATTTTCAAATGTACAGATTGGACCCATTCGTTTCCACTGTAAGTGCCTCAATGTAACTGAGATTTATTTATTTTTTTAAGAAAATGAGGGCCAAACTGAAATTTTTATGGTAATCAACATTGAACCATAAATGCTGTCAAGTGAGCTTTACTAAACCCAGAATACTCCTATTAATATTAATGACTTGTTAAGAACTGAGGTTAATGCCGTGGTCATAAAAGTCAATTGGATATATAGGAGAAGTTAAAAATATATGTGAAATGAATTGGTGCAGATGTGAGGATCATTATGCTATGGCGACCCCTGATGAAAGGAAGCAAGCCGAAGGAAGAGAGAGAGAGTTGATTGGTGAAGAATCTGATCCATCTGGATGTGCCTGTCCAACTGAGTTGACTTTTAGCAATAATCTCACCTCATCTGCACACAGCGAGAGCACCTGGCGTCCTTGAAGGTTACAGCTCTGTTGGCTGGTTCTGTGCTGCTGCCTTCAAACAGAGCATAAAAGGTGTTGAACTCGTTAGGCAGAGAGGAATTATGGGAGGATGCGCACATGTTCTTCTGTTTGTAGTCTGAGAGGACCACTACACCATGCCACATGTGTCATTAATGCTAATGTGTTCCTCTAAATTCTGTGTTTTTTCCCTTTTTGGATTGATCCTGGTTGACATCAGTATAATCATTTAAAGCTTAACTACAGTACAAAATCTGTCACTTTAATAAAACTCCTATTGCTTCTTTTGCTGCAAATAAAGTCATTATATTCATTATATTTCTCTGAGTCTCCTTCCGAAAGAGTATAGTACTGTACAAAAGTTTGGGGTTATCAAAAAAGAAACAGGTACAACACATGTTAAGCTAAGGAATAAGGCTGAGAGCGGTGTCTCTAGGAACTTTCAATGTCTTGGAAATCTTCATATAGCCTTAGCCTTTCTAAAGTAATACAATATTTATTCTCTTTAGCTTTTGTGAGGTCTCTGTTGAAATTTTTGCTTCTTAACTTCAACACATGCATGGACTAACTGTTTGTGTAACGGCTCAAGCTAATTCTGTTTTTAATAGAGTTTCTAAAGGCTTAATTGTGTTTTGAGACTGCTTTATTCCCCACCATGCAAATAAGTGATTTAAAAACAGCAATATGTTGAATAGGGGTTGAATAATTATGAGATAGCAGTATTATTAAAAAATCGTATAACTCAAAAATATTACATTATATATTGACAATATCACTTTTAATATGCCAGTGAACTGTTATAGATGCAATTGTTATTTTATCCTGGATCTTTAGAAAAGCTTGTATTTGTAATGTACTGCAGTCTCTGAGGCTTTGAGTAATTGTGATTGCAACTGTATATATACATTTTTTCATCACAAAAATTTTTAGCAGAAAAACTATTTTTAACTTTTCAAGCACTAAATCAGCACGTGGAATAATGTTGAAAATTCAGTTTTGTCATCACAGGAATTAATTACATTTTAAAATATATTTAAACACACACACACACACACACTCGGTATTTCTCATTTTAATGGCATTTACTGTCCATGACTAAAATGAGCTAGTGCTGTAATATTTTGCTTTATTTGTCAACTAATAAGCAATATTACTAGTATTACGGTGTCATCTCTGATTGGATGACTGACCATATGTGGTTTCTGATTAAAACATATTAGCATGCCCAACTTCCAGCTACAATTATGAATGTACTTTTCCCCAGATGTAGACTCTGGCACTGCTGTCTCTGCTTTTTACATTTTTAATAAATATATCCAGTTCTTACCGAGATGATTGCTTACACAACTGCAGTTTCTTTTGCTAAAACAGCAGCCACAATAATAGTCTTTAACCTTCCCTTTAGGTCTGGTCCAAAACACAAATGGTCTGCAATACAACACCCAGATGAACGGCATGGACAAATTCATTACACTGTGGCAGATGATGAAAACATACTGAGACCATAAGTAGACTTTTATAGTAAGATGTATAATTTGTGACTGTTTTCTTTTTTTTTTAAAGATAGTAAGTGGCCAATTTTATTATTAAAAAACATTTTTATTTTATAAATTATGTTATATTATTTGTTATAGCTCCACATATACAACGCAGGCATATTTTTTTTACTAGGACACGTATGACAGCTTATTTCCTCACGCCTCAGGCATTGGTTATGAAAACTCAGCTAAGGTTATTTTTGTGGGGGAAAGAGTGTCTGGTTGGGAAAATAGTTCATTGATTACATTTGTCATGGATTAACAAAAAATTCCAACAGCAAACCTCCCTTTCCATGAAATGTCTCAATGCTGAAACAGATATGGAACTTCACATTCCCAGACTCAAATGAATCCAAAAGCTATTTCTCGTAAAGTTACCTGAGGCCCAGCTGCAGAGAAGGGCATTTCCTCCAAAAAAAATCCAAGATACACAGATGTGACATGTCTGATTTGAACAATAAAACAGTGTTTTTCCTCTCTTTCACACAATGTTCTGATAAAAGTGGCTTGTTATCACTTTTATTGTTCCAGAGAAAACAAGGTGAGAGATGGAGAGGATGTTTCATAAACAAGAATGAACTGGGTCCCACAAACGGCCATTTCTCATTTCAGAAATAATAAAAGTGCCTCTCGACCCTTATTTTTCTATTTATTTATTTCTATGAAAACTGTACCGGGGCATCCTCTATTCCCACAGCTGGAGGCAGACACAATATATCTCAGATCTTTTCTTCAAAATATTTGTTCATGGGACATGATGTGAACACAAGAATCCATTGCAACTGTGTCCATAACAGCAGACTGAACAAGAAGTTACAGAACAGGAACATGAAGTTATTAGTGACCCTGTCTGTGAAAACGATTTTTGGTGATTTACTGTTTTCTATATAAAATCACCCTTCACAAGGTAAAGACAATCTGTGAAAATGTAACATCGATATCTTTATTACTGACTAAGACCATGTCAAAGATTAAAAATCATATTTAAATTAATGGTTGAAATCAAACTTTGATGCTTGTTATCTCATAATTAGATTTTGAGGCTTCAGTCTGAATTTCACAGTGAGGGCCACATTTTTGCTGAGCCAGACTAAACCTCGTAAACTCAATCCATTTCAACTTATTCTGGCCAAAAACTGCCCAGTTAGGAAGAAATAGTTTGACTGACATACTGATTTTGTGGATATCTAGTTAACAGGCTATTAATGTAACGATGAGCCAGAGACATTCGGATCCATATGCAGAACTTTTATTAAGAATGGTCAGACAGGCAATAATCAGTAATGGCGTCAGGTATAACCAGAATCAATAACAGAAACGAGCAGTATGTCGGGACAGGCAGCAGAGAATCAGACTCGGTAAAACAATCCAAAGGTCAGGTACGGAAGGAACAAACACAAAGAAAAACGCTCGGAAATGTCAGACAGGCTAAACAAGACTTTGCAATGTGGCTCTGTGCTGCTTATAAGTGTGTGTAAATGAGGTGCAGGTGTGGCAAGGTGATAGTGATGCAGTGACTCATGGGAGATGTAGTTTGGGTGTGGGGCAACAGATGAGAGGTGCTAGTGTCCAAGTGATGATATGGTGACAACTGGTGGTTGATGGGTGGAATGGTCCTGAGTGGAGTGCCCTCTACTGAAGTTCATGGGCACTCCAGCTAATGATCGTGACAATTAAAATGCTTCAAACATAACTTTGTCAGAGATTTCATACTAACATGTCAAACTTTGGCAAATACAGTAAATGTTATTGTAGTCGGTAACTACTCATTTAAGTATGAGCATCTTTAAAAGGATAGTTTAACCAAAAAATGTATAATTATATACTTTTACTCACCTTTGCAAAATAAATCTTGAAGAATTTTTGTGTAGGATGTCAGTGTTTTTATCCGTACAGTGAAAGTCAATTTTGTTTGGACCCCATTGTGAAAAATATCTTCCTTACAGGAGAAAGAAAAACAGGTTTGGAATGACATGACAGTGAATAAATTATGAATTTTCTTTGGGTGAACCGTTCCTCCAAAAAAAATTATACTGTAAGTTGTAAGCTGTATTTTTTCAATTCACTGAAAAGAATAATCTCGTAAGAGTCATTAACTCAGGAATTAGACTACACACATTTGTTGATTCCCCAAAAGAACCAACTCAGAGTCACTTGAGAATCAGACCACACAGTACAAATAGTATTTATGTTACGTACTGTAGATTCAATGCAGTACTGCTGCATAGTTTTGCAACTGAATGGATATATGCTGCATTAAGTGCATTTTTTCACTGAAAGGATTTTGAGTAATAGAGTGTGAGGACTCTGATGTGCACATTGTTCCACAGATGTCTGTTTATGTAACAAAGTGTGATGAAATGATTCACCATGAAATCCACTTCACCTTAGAATAAAGAGATTCTTCTCATTCCATTAATGTCCCAGGTTTTGAAAGCAATTTTCTCTTTCCACTCACACTCACATACACACACACACACACACTCTTGGATTCATCAAATTTATTTAAATGAAAGGAAGTTCAGAGACTACTTGGGACTACTATTACTTTTTCATTCTCAATGTATTGAAAAACAGTCAGCATCTGCTCTTCTGAAGACTTAGAGGGTCTTTTAGTCAGTACCGGGGGTCCATTTTGTTAGTGGTTCAAGCTCACTAAGTCCTTTTAAATATTAATTCATAAACTCAGTCAGCCCACAAAAAAAAGCACTGAGCAAGAGAGAGAAAAAATCATGGGCATATGATGCAAATAAGACCATATGCACACAGAAGTATGTCTAAATATGTATGCTCTATAAATACCATAGAAACTTAGAAATGCTACACTAAAACATGCTAACCAATGAAAGCTAAGAAACTTTATAATGTATGGTACAATAAAAAAATAAAATAAATAAATGCAGTTTTCTTTTGCAGAGATAAAAAAGTATTCCCAGAAGTCTATGTGTGGATCATCATATTTATTTGGATTTTACTTTTTTTTTTTTTATGTTTCTTCTCATTTTTATTAGTAGCTGTACATTGAAGTGTCTTATATTATATTCTATGTTGTTTAGTTAATTATTTCTGTATAATACCGCAGCCTTCCATTGTGCTATTATTAGCATATTTTAAAGGTAAACACCATATTTTCATAGCTCAATACCATTCAAAATATAGTCAGCAAAATGCCACACTGTAATGCCAGTAACATTACTGCATCTTTACAGTAAACATTATTTTGCAGTACAGTACTCTCTTCTTAATCACTCAACCCAGGTATCAGATGATTAAATTTTGATGAAATGCTAATCAGGGATGTGCTTTGAAGAGTGTCTGCAGTCTTGCTGTCTTATCTCAGTTCTTTAGATCACGCAGCCGGGTGGACATTCATTCTGGTGGCAGCTGACCAGTGATATTGGATGATGAGTATGAGATCAGTAACTTCAAAAGCACTGTACAGCTCTTATGTACAGCTAAATAAGAGAAGCATAGCAGGATGTCCTGGCTGTTCTTTTCCATACAGTGAAAATGAATGGGAATGACAGAGGTTTTCTGATTATAGCTAACAAAATGTAAAGTGTTTCCCACTTTCATAAGGTTTTGAATATAGCATATGAACTATTACATGGTGCTTCTATGGTGTTACTTTGTCCAATCCTCATTTATATCCAGTCTATCAATTAGTGTATTGTGAAGTGAAAAGCTGAATGTTTGTATACTACACAAATCTATCAAGACTTTTTTTTTTTGGGGGGGGGGGTAAAATCCAAGACCTCTTTCCATAATATTGTTTCCAGAGAAGTCATCTTGTCTGAAACGGAAGAGAAATATGCACATGCAAAAACAGTCCAAAACTGTTATAAACCAATATGTTGGTGGATTTGATGTGAGGGGAAGGAGGGGATTTCACTGTGGGTAGTGTTATTTTTACAACTCACAAGATGTTCATTAATGGAATGGAGCCATGTTGTGTATAATTGTGATGCATTTATTTGTGATGCTTTTTATTCTTGTGGCACCCATTCACAAAATGTTAATTTTTGGGTGAACTATTCCTTTAAACGCTGTATTTGACTTATACCTGTGTGTTTGTGCCTATAGCTGCCTTGGATATTTTTTACCACCAGTAAAGACATGTGATGCTTTAATAGAGTCCTGCTGCTGATGTAAGTGATGGTATAGGTAGAGTTATCCAGTATGATAACAGGACTTTAAGGTCAGAGAGGGACTGCTTACAGCCTCCTATTTCACACTCCTAAATTGTTCAAGAACCGTGTGAGAATCTGTCAGCTTGGTAACCTGCACAAATCCTTCTCCCACACAAGTGTTACCTGGGCTAAAAGGGAAAACAGCCCGTCTGTAGTCTAATGGGTTAGAGGCAGGGTGTAATTTTCACATTTAGATTCAGTGATGTGGATGAGCCTGGCAGATCAACAAACAACAAACCCCTAACACAAACACTGGGCTGTCATGGTGGTCCTGCAGGATTTCAAGATGTCTGACATCTGATGTGCTGTCTACACTGATTCCCTGTCTGAATGTTTCTAGTTTTTTTTCCTTCATCTAATTTTTTCTCTTTTGCGTTCAGTCTTTTGCTACCTGGAATGCCCCAGTTAATACACTTTGGCATGACAGATTTATGCTTTTAATTAGTGGGAAATTACAATAAGGTTGTCAGTTAGTGATAAAGGAATGTAATGAAGAAGGATCTGTGTGATTAAAATTCAGACAGGAATGAAAAGAGAGCTCACAGAGCATCCTCTCTCACAAACAAAGGAAAGGAAAAGAAACCAGGGCTCAGAAACTCAGTATATTGTCCGTTTTAACTTTTATTTCAGTTATTTACAGTGACGTACAGACTCCACACAAACTTTGTTTCGTGGATCATTTCAGCCTTCGGTGTGTTGTCTGCCTCTGATTCTATAAACTTTATACTATAAGAAATGTAACTTTTTGGACTTAAACTAGTTCAGCATGCAAAATGTAACCAAAGGTGATGTCATGCATTTTGATTTTGGTTTTCAATCCAGTTTGTTTTCTTTTTTTAGTAATGAAAGTGAAAGAGAACTGGGGCTGTGAAACATTAATCAAGCTTCAAGGACACAAAAGCATCATAAATGTATCATAAAAGTGTCCCATTTTATTGCAGTTCTTCTGAAGTCATGTGATTTGTGTGACCGAAAATGAACTGAGAATTGATCTGTCTGTTTTATTAAGGAGTCATTCAAACTGTTTTTGTGATTTTGTGAATCAACTGATTAACTGTGATGACCTAACAAAATTTCAATTTGAGTTTCAGGCTCAGAATTTTGGTAACTTTAAAAGATTTTTTTTTTTTTACATACTATGGAAGTCAATGGCTACCGCCAACTTTTTGATAACACACATTCTTTAAAATATCTTCTTGTGTGTTTTACAGAAGAAAGAGAAAATCATACAAGTTTGGAACAACTTGAGGGTGAGTAAATAAAATGTTCATTTTTGGGTGTACTTTCCCTTTAGCTACTTTATCTTTCCTACTGCAAATAAATGGTTTGCTATTTGTATATTGCACTAAAACTATACCTATTATGTTAGGTCTAGGGGAGGTTATAGCATGCTTATCCACAGGCTAACAACATGACACTGTAGCTTTGCAATATACCACAGGCAGCCTCCTCACAGCCAGGGTGAGTTTTTCAAAGCATCAGTTTCTCGCTTTTTTCCACATTTTCCCTATCTTTATCTCTCCCATGAGTGGACTCAATACATTTCCAACTGTCTTTGCCGCCCTGACCCTCTGCTGAACCATCTACTTTTGAGAGCAGTTTAAATTGTAAAGGCAAACACTTCACCACTCTCCCTGCTAAAGCAGCGGACTCTGCAGCAGCAGGCTGCCATCTGTAATATTAATGTCACTTACCTCTGCATAGCAATACGTGACAGGCACAGAGTGAGAAGAAATTACTGTATCTCTTATGAAACATGAAGATACTGACATTAAAAGCTTCGATGCTGTCTTGGCTGTGTAATCATTTTCCTCAGCTATTCCAAATAAGCAATAAACGGGATTTATATAATACTTAATTGGTGCAATCAGCCAACCAGTGTTGTCATGACATCTTTAGCTCTCCGAGAATGAGTCACATGGCATTTACAGCTGAAATGATTGGATCAGAAACTTCAAACTGAACATCTATTAGTAAAGATTTGAAATGGCATAGCTTTTGAAGGGTCACGTGTCAGCCATCATTGAGATGAATGCTACTAAGTCTTCTTCGTGTAATTTAATTCAGGTTCATTAGTTAACATTAGTTACCCACTTTAGTTAACATGAACTACAAATGTACAATAGTTTGGCAGCATTTATTTATCTTAATGTTAATTTCATCATTTACTAATGCTTTATTAAAAACAACAATTGTGCTTGTTAACATTAGTTAATGCACTGTGAGTTAACATGAACTAACATTGAACGTATTCTCATTAACTAACTAACATTAAGAAATATTAAGAAATACTGTAATTAATATACTGTTCATTGTTCGTTCATGTTAGTTAATTAATTGAATGAACTAATGAACTGTATTGTAAACGGTAATTATATATTATATTATGTCAATTATTTTTCTTTTTTTATTGTCTTATTAATCTATTAATACTGCTTGAGAAAACAAGCTGCTTTGTCATTACTATTATTATAAATAATATAATATAAATTTTCAAAAAAACAGATTTGGCTTTGTTAGAGCCCCTTTAATAATATAAGTAAATTGAAGAAGTAACGGAGAAAAAAAAAATAAAGCAGTTAATTTTAAACTAAAGCAGTTAATCCTGTGGATGAAGGTGGAGCATTGAGTAGGAAATGGAACGAACAGTTCTTTCCTGAAGAAAGAGAAATGCGCAGGGACTGAGAAGGACAGTAGAGAGCGAATAACTGTAACAGCTGTGCGCTAGTCCCAGTGCCTCTCCTTTCCAACATTGCCCTGAAAGAAACAAAGAGAGATATATCATCTGCCGGGAACAGCTCTCTGAATCGAAAAACGTCACCTTGAATAAAGCATGAATTCTTCAAGCAGAAACCCCCCTAAGCCAGACAGGACCGCAAACCAATTAGACCTAGTCACATATTACTCATTTTGAAGCAGTAAATGAAGGTATATGGGCAGCTATATATCACATGCAGGTGAAACAAACCATACAGATCTCAAAACAGACGTGGGAAGACATTTTTACAGTAATTTCAGTGAAGAGCAAAAAAGTAGATTTGGTTAAATTCCAAAAACTCCCAGTTTCAAGTATTTGTTTCAAAATCTCAGATTCAATTATGTGTTCGGTTCTTCACAAATTTAGTGTAAACTGATTATTTCTTATTTGTTATTATTTAATGAATTTAACTGATTCATACATTTTATTTATTTAGTTGGTTAATTATTTATTTTGTTTTTATACTGTATTTTTCTTCTTGAATTAAATATTTGAATCTATCACCAATGGCATCAGTGCTTATTTAGTTCTGTGCTTGTTAAGAAAAGATATGCTTGCTTTAGTGCAAATACAAAATACAGACTTAATATCTCTGAAAAGTAAAAAAAAAAAAAAAATTTCTGTTGTATCAACCAACCTTGAGAGCAGACATGATTCAGTAAGCAAGCAATGATATGTTTACCTCTGATCTGGTAACATCTGCAAATCTGTATGAAGATGTTTCATTTTCTTACTTTTACACTTAAGTTACAGCAGTGGTTCCATAATTGTAATTCTCATGTGTGAGATGCTTTTAGAAAATGCACTGACATTTTGTTTTCAGTCAAATGTTTTGTTATTTATCATTTTAAGTCCCTACAACCTTTTTGGTACGCATAGCATGAGAGCTTTTATAAACACATTTCTGTTTATGCTTTCTTTCCTTATCCATTCTTTTATTTACTGAAGTACTTGTGGAGAAGTGTGGGGAATAAATTCATTTATTTCTCAAACGCTGAAACGAGATACAATCTTTTGTCTCAGAGGCAGAGAATGTAAAATTGTTGATAGGAGCGAAAAGCTGTCAGCAGCTGTTACGAAGGAGAATAGAACAGAGTGTTTCCATTAATATAAATGCATTGGTGTCAGGGCTTTGGGTTTATTGGATTCTCCATTGGATCTGTTTATCAGTGCAATTATTCTCACAGTAGTGCTGTCAGTTTCATGGAGTGTCACAGAGTGAAGATGGATCTGTATGGCAGAATATAGAAGAGATTAAGCAGATGTTTTGGATCTGTTTATTTATTCATCCAAATCTTTGATTCAGAAACTTCATTATCACTTCATTTTGCAAATGCTCACTCTGTTTAGGGGCATTTTTGTTACTTTGTCACAAGAAAGTAACACAGTAAATGTCTTCCTGTTCTACTTCAAAATAAATGTACTTGTATATTACCTTGCAAAAGGGTCTGCCTTCTTCTTGCTCACATGCAAATTAAACAAATTTACACAGCACATCATTCTAGAACTGTCTTGTTTTTTTCTCTCTCTTGTTTACCCTTTTACCCACTGTCTCTCTCACACACTCCTCACTCTATCTCTCTCCTTTCATCTGTCAACCAAAATACCTGTCTGTGGTGCATTCAAAAACAGCAGCTGCCTTTATGGGCGATCAGATGAGGGAGGAGATGCTGTCAGAAAAACAATACAGACAGGGACACAAACACACACATGCACACATTTTTAAAGTAGCAGCAAACCATCTTTCAGGAGCCATTGTGAAACTCTGAGTTATACAGACAAAAAACATAAAACGTGATTTCCAAACATTGCTATTTATTTCCGTATTTGAAATTCAAGTGTGGATTAAGAACTAACCCTTTAGTTACCAAGCACAGTTTCAAGATTCAATGTTTGTATTCGTCACATACACAATTATATAGAGCATATAACCAGCAGTGAAATGTGAGTCAGGTCTGCTCCATGGACTAATAAAAAAATATACATAATATTTTGTGATAGGCAAACTGAAGAGGGTCTAAAGTATCCAGGAAGGAAGAGCAGATGTAGTTTTTAACCAGTCCCTCGAAGACCTTCATGACTATTGATGAGAGGGCAACTGGACTATAGTCATTCAGACAAGAGGGTTTATTGTTCTTAGGCACAGGAATGATGACAGATTTTTTGAAGGAGGTGGGAACCAACGATGTAGCAAGGAACTCATTAAAAATAGATGTAAACACACCAGCGAGCTAATCAGCGCAGGTCCACAGAACGAGGCCAGAAATCCCATCAGGTCCTGCTGCTTTCCTGACGTCACTCACTTTAGTGCCCTCCGAACCCCGTCCTCTGACACAGTGATCACATGATGATCGCTGCTCTGACTGCTGCTTCCTGACGCGCTGATCGGCAGACTTGCACTGTTTCAGAGATACAATACTAATTTGTATAGCAAAATAAAAAATAAAAAACACTGCAGATGCTCACTCCTAAAATGTCAAACTGATCCTATATGCATGTGCATTAAAATACTACAATCTACTGTTCATCGAGGACCCTCTTTGTGTTTGGGAGACCAATTTGAATCTGTCATTATTGCAACTCCATCTGGTGCCACCAGGGGTGCTCTGCTCATACATAACCATACAAACAAGCTCTATTTCAAGCAAAATGAAGACTATGTAAGCCAGATTTTCAAATAAACATGGCAGTTCTTTGTTGATTTATGATGTAGACAGTATATTTTGGTTACAATAACAACTTGTGTACCCAGTTCAACCTTGGATGGGCCTCAACTTTCTCTGTCCGTAAAGCTGCCCTCATTCCAGCACATAATAAAAGGGGAAACACTATACATATGAATGTCATCTCCCAGAGGGTTCAGGAAATTAGACGACCTCATGGTGTCTGGAGGCCCGGGAGGGAGACGTGGCTTTACGTGTGTGTATGATGGTTTATGCCAATGATTTGTGCCTAGAATTTATACCGGAGCCATTGTAGTCAAGTTCCTGTCTCTGCCTACTGTCCAGTAAATCACAGCCACAGCTGGAGCTTTAATTCTGCTCCAGTGAATAGAAAGCTCACAAAACATAAAGAAAGCCAAGGGACAGGTAAAACAAGACCGAACAAACTTCTGGCCTTCAGGCTATAGATGCACTGACCTTTCCAATGAGCTAGTGATGAACTGGATGGCAGGGATGCTTTGAGAATCACAACAAAAGACACGTCTGAAATGTGTTGGGTTTAATTTATTTGACATTACATCATAAAGTTTTAGAATATAGGGGAATGTTAAATATGAGGATAATGTTGGACTTTTCGTGTGCTTGCTTGTCACTTATTGCAAAATAAGCTGTATTAAGCCTTCTAACAGTCTACTAAAAAACCTGAAAATGTGCACAGCAGTCAGTCATCAATATGCTGCATTAATTCCTAAGGCTCTGTAGAGATTAGACATGCAGTGGGAGCTGGACTAGCTCTTAACACACACACACATACGCACACACGCATTTTTCAATGTTCAAATACACATGGTCATGACCTTATATTGCCTCAAGAACCAATTTTGTCATTACTCTTTGATGAATGACACCAGGCGCATAAAAAGTAGGAAGAGAAGACGAATTCTAGAATGAAGTTTAGGGACTGAAATTTTAACTCCAGCTCCAGTCCGTCAGAATTTAAGCAGCTTTATGAGGTTCCTTCAAAAATCTGTCTTGTATTCAGATTGGATGGTTAGCTCAGTTTTATGAGGTCAGTGATTTCTTCATTTCGCTGTCTGATTAACTATGTATGTTAAAAAGTATGAAGCCCTGAAGGGGGGAAGGTGATGGAATGAAAAAAAATTATCAGATGGGAGGAAAAATTAGATTTCAATGCTTTTGCATTCTCTCACACACACACAAAAAATGCATTTTCTTGCTAAAGTAAATCTGTTTTAATACCATTTTACAATATTTGTATATAATGGTCTATCTGAATGGTCATGAGTGTTTAGTCTACTTCAGAATCCAGAAAAGCGAACTCTGTGAATAGATTCTCTCTTTTCAATTTGATATGAAACTACACCTTTTCTATTATTTTATGATTTATTTCAGCAGCACAGTTTGCTCATCTGATCCAACTTGTTTTTTCTTATTTTATCCCTTAAACATAAATCTGTCCCTTAAGAGTCACTTGTTACGTTCCTGAATAAAATGAATAATCTGAATAAATGACTCAGTGACTTGCTTATGAAGAGAGCTGCTTTATTTATCTCTAAATGAATAGGTATTTTTGAACATTATCAGAGTGTTTAGAACATTACAAGGCTGAAAAAACATCCATTTAACATCATATGTGATTCATCCATCAATGTACTGCTAACCCATTTGATTGAAATCATGAAATCAACTACTTAGAACAAACTGATTTTTAGTGAGAGATATTTATCAACTTATCTGTTTCACATTTACACTGATGGATTTAGCAGTAAAATGCTAATATAATGTAAATATTTTGCATCATGCAATCAGTGCAACTTGTACAACTGGTCTTAAATACATAAAGTCCCAACTCCACACTTTATACAAAAGCTTCTTCCTTCCCAAGGTCAGTGGTGCATTTAGCCAACGTGTTCATTTCCTTTCTGCCACTGCAGCATGTTCTGGCTAAATCCAGCCGTTTTCATACAACCCAAGAAATGAGTGATGGAGTTGGATCAAAATGAACGAGAGATGGGAGGTGGGAGGTTAAAGCGCAACAGTTTTTAAGCATTAGCCCATAATTCATCCCATTGGGAACCCAGTAATTTCTGATGTTACTATGACATTTAGCAGCCAACCACAAGCCAGGTTTTGGTATAAATAGACACACAAAACTCTTGCAGTGATGTAAGTCACAACCACTAAATGATCGGCCTTATACAGGAAATGCCTCTATAAACACAATGTCTGTAAACACAATCATTCTTTTAGTCCCTGAAAATGTGAGGATTTTGTCTGGTCATGCCAAAACTGCAAAAGAAGTTTGCTAGACAACACAAAGAATCTAGCCACTACAGCTCAGACTATTTTGCATTCTGGCTCTTCTGGCATATAAAGAGAATAATTCCAAATCAGAATGCCATACAATATTGAACAACCACAAATCACAGAGACACATGCCCTGAAGCGCTACTGGCTACAGCAAGTGGTTTCCTCCTGGAAGATGGAGATGGGGAGATTGTCTTTGATTTCCTGCATGGGAGATGTGGAACCAGTCTCCATGGCAGGGTTGGTCACTGTCAGCACACCTCATAAAACCCTAATGAAAGGTGGCAAGGACAAGGCATTTGCTTGTGTGTGTGTGTGTGTGTGTGTGTGTCTGTCTGTTTACAACAACAAAGGGAAATGAAACCCACCACATGCCCTCTTTCTCTAATCTCAGCATAGAAAGTGAAAACCAACATAAATTGCACCACAGACGTCTTGGCTGGAGTTAGTGGAACTAAACCTGGGATTTTCTTTTTCAGTGCTATAAAAGTTGCATTCACATAGGAAATCCTCATTAAATTGACCTAAAATTTCAGATGAAATACAGCTTAACATTGTGCTAGTGAGTTTTTCAGGCAAAGAACACTCCCATTTTTTTTTTTCAAGCAAACTCTAGATTGTCATTATCTGATTAAGTGGGTAAATTGTCTTTTTGGCCCAATGAAACTCAATAGAAAAGGTCAAGCATTGCCCGTTAACTGTCCAGCCTCTGTCTCCGTGAGCTATAATAAGCAGTTAACTCGGGGCCACGGTGAGGTCATGGCCCGTCAGAGCTGAAGGAAGGCAGTACTTACAGCCAGTTTGTGTTCACCCCTATACCAGGTATGACGTTGGTTTGAAGGGTCATATCAAGTTACTGCCAAACACTCATTTATCACAGAGCCACGATAAACAGCAGACACCATCTGTCAAATACAATACTGGATCTAAAACAGTTTCCTGTGATGCTGCTGAACTTCCTACCTCAGCATGTGTGTTTAAAAAACAAATGATTTAATGTCAGACACAAACATTTTTGTCAAAAATAATGGGAAATATGTGACCTGCTCCATAGTTTTGAGTATTTTGAAACTCAGAAACTTATTTTGAGTTTTATGCACTGAATGAAAAAGATAAGCGATTTAATTATTGTTTCTCCAAACTGTTGTGTGTGCATAACTAGGAATAAGCTCACTAGAGAAGCAGTTCACTGGCGCTCCACACTTCCTTTTGATCTGTCAAGACACATTAAAGACCATATTGTTTGAATTTGGGGGGTAGACGATTTGAAAGCTGCAGCTTTTTTTATGAAAAATATTATTACAGTGAATGTTTCAGTTCTTTACTTATAATAAAGTTTCTCCACAAACGGCTCACAACTAAAAATGACATCACACTTAGTCGGCACTGTAAATATATAGTAGGCTAATATTTGTTGTACTTTGGGAGTGGTGTGTACGAATTACATTCCTAAAGTCTGAGGTGATAGAAGGAGTAAAGGTAATCATTTACTGGCCTCATGGCTCAAACATACCCGACAAGCCAGACTTTTATGAAGGTAGGATGAATTGTTCAGGTCTCGCAACGTAAACACAGACTTCCTTGAGCTGCCGAGAGACTGTAATGTTTACAAGTCAGCCCTACTTCTCCCCTTTGAATGAGGCTGAGACTGTAATTCATCATTGAACCTCACATCATAAGACATTCAAGAACGGCTTAATCCTTCACAGAGAGAGCCATGTGGACAATGGTAAGAATGGGTGGCAATTATAGACATTAGAGGATTCTCCAGTGCTTTGTAAGACGAAAAACGAATCCCCTCAATGAAACTGTGGCAAACAAGTCTTTCTGGCATGGTAAAAAAAAAAAACATTTCTCCTGTGTTACAGGATAATGGGCAGATTTACACACTTGCTTTTTGTCCTAATGCTCACTGCAGCATGACCTGACAGAATGAATTCAGCTCCAGTGCTAAAGGACAGAGAGAGCTAGAGAGCAAAGATAGCGTAAATGGGGTGGGAAACAAGAGCCAATCATGTCTCTGGAAGGGAGAGGGACTTTTTTCAGGCCATGCTGTTGCATTTACACGAACTGATAGTCATCCTGCCTGATAGTCCACCCCCACCCCCACCCCGGCAATCACACACACTATGTAAGACTATGTACACTAATACTGAAATCAACACTACTCAGATTTTCTGGAAGCATGTCAATGGCTTTACAGCTGTACAGTGCACACAAGCAAACACCCACACTACTGATCTGCCAGCCAGCTGTCTTTCTCTGTTAAACTATATGCTTTGTACTCCTACGGGAACTAAGCGTGTTTAAGCATTTAAATATCTGTGGTTTCACTCTGTGTTGATATGATTGATCTCTCTCTATATTTGAGTGTGTTCAGAACTATGGAAAAAAAATATAAAGGTAATGGCAACTATATATCTCACAATTCACACTTTTATACCTTTTAGGCACTGATATGAACCTTTAAGGTACCAATACAGACCCTACCTTTTAAAAAGATACTGCCCCAGTGACAGCTTTTGTACATTTATTTCTGAAAGTGTGGTTTGTTACTCTAAGATGTACATGGTTAATGTCAGAAATGTCAAATAGTAGTATCTCAAATCCAACCTGTGTGCAAATGAAGATTTTATATTTCATGTTGCTCAGATGACTCTTCCTTGAAGCTGCTTTATTAAGACTAGCTGGATTTTTACCTGTACTGGTACAATCTCCAGGGCTAAGGTTTCAGCTCTCGTCCCATACTTGACTGTGTCTTTATCTTATAACCTTATTCTGTCTTTTACCCAACCATATACACCCAGACTCCAATAACCGACCATACATGAGCCAACTTTCTTTAATTTTACAATGCATAACTCATTTTTATTGCATCCACACCACCCCACCCTAGCCCACACATGCACAAGTGTATATATATGTATAGTTTAGGTCCCATCACAGCACACACCATAATTGCATACTTGGCCTTGGGCCTTATAAAACTGCATAATTCCCTTCCTCAGTCTAGGGCAGAGAAGGGAAAGAACAGAATAAAGAGAGAAAAAGATCTGTCAGGGTATTTCAAACTCTTCGCTGGTTCAGTTTGTATCACGGCGCCTTCATCTTAAGCCTGGTGGCTGAGTTTGCAACCAAAGCTCCATTAGTTGGGAACATATGACAAACGTTCCCAGCATTTGAGCGATGATATAGCACAGACACTGCGAGCTGTCACTACGGCGTGCTGGGAGGGCTTGCGATCAAGGCAAAGAACAAAAGAATTCCAGCTATTTTCTAATATAAATTTAGCTTTCTATCCTGCTCTGCCCCACCTGGTAATGCTTTTTTTATGGCAGCCTTATAAAATCGCAAGGATGGAGAAAGTTGATGATGTGCTGTGAAAAGCAAGGCTAACAGAGTGAATTTAAGGGCTGTTGGTGAGGTTTTGTGAGGCAGAGGATTTAATGTTCTATTTCAGATAAACCGTCAGTGAGTTGGTGAGCGTGACAAAGACAGACAAGCACTTAATGGCAAAAGCCACCAAACAACATTTTGCAGAGAAGCTGCGGATTAAATATGGATTAAATTAAATAACCAAGTTCTGATGAAGCGTCTTTATTTAAATGGCTCGTGGTTATTCATAAAACAATTACTGAATATTGAACCTGGAAAGCAACACGGTCGGTTTCAAGATAAAACCCCAAAGCAAAGCTATGTAATGTCATAACAGATTACTGAGGGGCATTGTCGTCCGCATCTTGGCAATGCAAATCGAGATGGAAAAAGGCAGAGGGAAAATCAGAGGAGGAGAAAGAGTCGGGGGAAGATGTGTCAAAACATAGGCAGTGTTTGTTGTTCATTTCAAGCCTATCGCTAGGAATTGAGTTGGCCAGAATCCTTTGATGAAGTGAGAGCTACGGTGCCTCAATTTATTTGATGCTACTTTGATAGTATCATTTGGCTTTTTGGGCACCTCTTTTATCCAGGAACGTATTCCACCCATGTGAACCTTTAGAAGAGCTGCCGAAAATCAGGAGGGTTAATGAGAGGTGAAAGAAGGAGGCTAATTAATCCATAATTAAAATGTTTTGTCAGTCTGCTCAAATTTGTTGTAAGGTTTTTTTTTGTTTGTTTGTTTTTTTACTGGTTTATGAATACTGTATATTCGGATATATGAAGTAATATATTCATTTGATATATTGCTTTTTGCATGCTATATAGAAGTAATTTATGCAAGTTTGGAAATGGTTGTGTTTTTTACTCTGATAATTACAATAGAGTCTGGCTGCACATATGCACTTGCACTCATGCTTGCACTCTCAGACACCTGCACTTCCACAAGTGAGGTCACTTGAACTCTTTTTTATACATTTTTTTTTCTTTGTTTGTTTGTGTACATTTAATCTCTCAACATTTCACAACAGTAGCCAGGTGGTGAAGACAAGAAAAAATAAACTCTGCCCTATTAGCATATTGCTATACACAGCCCTGAGTGAGAAACAGCGGTCCGTCATTACTGTTCTCTTGCTGTTGCTGCTGGAGATACAATGTCAGTGACAAAGAGCCATTAAAAGTGTCACGTGTTGGAATGTACCAGCGAACATAGGAGTCTCCATAGACCGCTGAGAACATGGTGGTTAACTTTCATTTTCGAAGGAAATGTCCTAAAAAAAACTGAAAAGTCCTATTTTTGCTAACAATTACACCGGACTACCTCACAAATGAGGGTCAGTTCGGTGCTGGAGTTGTGCAAAGATTGGTTCTGGAAGATGGATCGATATTATGCTTTGTGCGCAAACATCCAGACAAAGTAAGCATCATGCATCATATTTTGTTTTCCAAAAGAGCTTCTTGGCTCTCCGGAAGGCTAATGTTGATAAAATTAGCATTTTAGGGGCTAAATATCACATTATTGGGGTCACTTAAACCCACGGGAAAACCGTGGACTTGGCAACACTGAATGCTCCGCACTCATCCTAAAAGGGAGGCGGGAGCAGCAGCTCATTTTCATTTAAAGGGGACAAACACAAATAACAGCGTGTTTTGTCTCATACCCTAATTGCTGATTTATAGTTCTGCTAATAACCTGCGCCATAGTCTATGCATAGACACACATCCTTAACCATAGCGTACGCCATAGCCTGACGTGCACCTCTCCAAAATCTTACAGCATGTCAATTCTATGCGGACCGCAAGCGCTGTGATTGGTCTGCTAGTAACCCTCCTTCCATGTTTACTTGAGTTTTGTGTGTTTATGTGCACTTTAATATATTTTAATGTTACACCTTCTTATATAAAATAAAATGAAGCAAAGAACAAGTGTCTTTTCATTTATTATACTATACAACAGTGTTGATTTGCCTTGACACAAGTCCTTGTGGGGATTGAAAGAATGCCATCTTCTCATGTTCCATTGTTGTCTCCTTTTTGTAGTTTTAAATGTCGATTTAATGATTTTATATTTATTTGCCACCATCACAGCAATAATGCTTCTTCAACGAGCCGCTTCTTCTTTGGATTTTTTTTTTTTTTGTGGTCTGCGGGTTACACAAGCAACATGCACATGGACACTGACAACGACGCAGAAGTACAAATGAAAACTGACGCATAGCCTACGGCATAAAGGCTACTAGTCGGACGCAGAAGTATAAATTAACCATAAAACTCTATAAATGTGTCCCATCAGTTAATGAAAGTTCGACACACACTTGTGCTCTTCATGCTCACTTGAACATTTGAGCCAAATTCAGGAAATACGTCACAGAAATAGTCAAGTACAAAGACCGCAAGTGTGGGTATTTGGACAAGGCACAAGTCTGAAAGTGCAAGTGCATGTCTGCAGTCAGACCCTTCTCAATAATTAAATTGTGCTGTTTTGTTTTGTTTTTTAGTTCTTATTTGTTTTGATCCTAATGTAGCTCAATAAAAAACATATTTATGATAAAGCTTGGAATGCTACAGTTTCAAATTACACATACATGTACTGTCATGAACTTTGTATTTGTTAAAGAATCTTGAAAACAAATGTATCACAGTTTTCACAAAAATATTAAGCAGCACAACTGTTTTCAGCTGCGACAATAATAAGAAATGTTACCAATGCAGCATATTAGAATCATTTATGAATGAGAATAGTGACTATGACTTTGCCATCACAGGAATAATTACAAATTATATTCTAAATGTTCAAAACTGAAAAAAATATATATATTTAATTGTAATATTTCACAATATTACTGTTTTACTGTATTAATGCAGTCTGCATACTGCATATTTTTAAATAATTTTTTTATTTAAAATCTCCTCAAACCTTTAAAAGCTTCCTCAACACTGCTTCTTGCATTGCTTTAGTGACCATGGATTAGCATTAGCCTGAACTAAACAGGCAAAACAAGGTTAAATCTGCATTCAGGAGCGCAGCTCTTGAGGAAACTTCCGTACTTGTGTAACAGGACCTTTGTTGTTTGTGTGATACTGGAGTGGATTGGTGTTTAGCGTGAAGTGAAGGGGTTCAGGGTCAATCCCACTTGAGCATGGTGATCCCTCAACATAAACAAGCGGGGAGCAGAAATGGGAGCCAGTAGTCAGCAGACTGCCCAATGCAACCCATAAAACAGCTCTAGCTCGGCAGCCACCTCATGCTTAGGTCATTGTCACCTGCAGTGTATTTTCCAAGTAAATATTTTTACTATGATTTGAGGCACTCCGTGGATTGTAAAGTTATAAAACACACAGTTTTATGCATTTAACCCTAAAAAATGAATCTGGTCCATCAGCATTTAGTCAGCCCAGGTGAGTTAAGAGAGATCCAATTACAAGGTTTGTATATTTTGCACAAACACAGCTGCACAAACTACACCTGCAGTTCAGACTGCAAATAAACACTCCTGCAATAACTCAAATAGCATAACACCCTTTCAGCAGATGAAAATGACCCATTTAAATGCAATCCTTGTTTTTAATTAAACATCCGTTTAAGACCAGGCCATTGTTTTTCTGTATACAGTGGGTTTTCCAATAGCTGTGTGATTTAAGGCCTCAGTGGTTCCATGGGAAATGGAACTAAACTTTAGGGTATGGCTAATGCGGAGCAAAGAATAAAAGATTAATGTTGTCATTAAATTTGAGCTTTGGCTCATTAGCCCTTCGACGCTGATGCATGTAATCCAGTATAGTGCTAATTAAGTCATAATTATTGTGATTGCTTGTTTTTAATCAGCCAGATGAAACAAGGCTAGTCCAAAGTAGCCAACTGGCTGAAACGGTATTGGTCCATGAATCTGTAACAGTCTTTCTCACTGAAAAGCCTCGTGGAGTATGAGTTTGCTAGACTGACCGTAGACAGAGAAAGACAGAGTGAAAGATGGCAGCAGATAAATAAGCTTGTTTGGAAGAGCGTGTGTGTGAGAGAGTGATGTTGAGATAAAGCAAATGAGAAAAAGAGAGGGAATGTTTGGATGAGACAGCCACAAGCCAGAACTGGGGCTGGTCACATGCTGAAAAGCCCTCATGGGGTGGCCATTTTGAAAGAACGTGTTTGGATGTCCCTTATTGGAGAGATGCAGGCACACATGTGTGCTTCAGATAAGAGCAAGAGAGAAAGAAAGAGAGAGAGACTAAGAAGGAGCAAATTTCACGGTCGAGTTCATTATCTCCACATCACTTTGCCACAGCTGTTATCCTCATAAAGTGCATCGAATCATCTGTCATGTGTCTCAACAGCCTGTGAGAGCTGGAGACCTTCTCGGTGTGCTGTTATGAAAGTCTGTACAACTACAGCTTTCTGTTGGCATCAGATGCCCTGGTCAGCTGAGGCAGAGCTTCGTATTTACATAATCTATATCACAAATTTGCTTCAATTTGCTTATAGTAATTAACATGCACTAGTTTACATTATGCAGTGCTATTGTTAAAATGACAAAAACACAAAGATTTTACTTCATCTTTGCTGAGAAATAAAATGTAGCAATTCAATATCGAAGCAGTTTTATTGATATAAGTCACAGGGCAGCCTTGACAAGAAGTTTCTGTGTTCCTGAATGTTTCGGTGTGTGCCGCGCAATCTCCAATCTCTGTGTGCGAGTGATGTTTGTGTTTAGCACATTAATATAGAACGGTGCTTAAACTGAACGGTTTAACGCACAACTGGCCTTGTTGCACACACATAGAATGGTGTTCAGAAGGGTCACACTGTAAATCTGTTATTCAAAGTCTAATTTAAACATTAAAATAAAGAAACTTTTAGGATTCTGAAAAGTAAAAAAAAAAAAATAAACGTATGAAAAAGCGATTCAGATATATTTAAGATTTTATAACGTTTGTTGAAATAAGTTTTCTCAAGGAGGACCAAATCTTTTTTTTTTTTGAGCACTTCATAACTTATGACTATTTAAACATGATTTTATTTGCAAAACAAAACAAAATGATGAAATGTTTGCTCTTCATTTTACAGTATGCCACAACTTGATGATTTAAATTAAAATGATTAATATTGTTTTAATTATTATTTTGAAAATATAAATTCATTATTAAGTTGCACAAAGACTGTTCTTGATGAATTCCAGTTTAGGGTATGTAAAAAAGGGTCTCCCAAGTTCTCCCCTTTAAATTTTTTTAAATATCTTAAGTTCATCAAAGTACCATGGTGTATTCATCTGATAATACTGTATTAATGTACCATGATACCACTACAGAACCTTTTTAAATGGGCATACAACACTGTGTCAGAGTTACACATCAATACCTGAATTGCATAGCTGTTATTAAAATGGTTTTTGAAAGACCATAAAAAAGCGAGTGTATAAATGAGCAGGTGTGTGATGAACACCTGCTGTCACTGTACACATGGCTTTCTGTACTCGATTAAATACCCAGGCTGACAAACCACCTTGAAGACCACTTTCTGTCCCTCTCAGCAGGACAGAGCGTGTGTGTGATGGGGTGGTCAGTCAAACCACCTTTTAGTGTCCTGAAAATCACAGCTACCACACCAGCTAACTGTCCACTTTCCCTTCAAGAAATTCACACAAACACAGTCAGCAGTAACATTGTCCCTGACTGTGCAAAACACACTCACATGCACTCAAATCACCACCTGTCACTGAAAACACCACATATAAACCCGTGTGTGCATTTGTGAAGGGTCGAATATGCACTGTAGGTGGCTTTGTGTGTGTGTGTGCGTGTGTGTGTGTGTGTGTGTGTGTGATAGCAGAACTAAACCTGAACAGGCTCTCACACATGTAGCAAAGTGAAAATGAGAGCATCATGTAATCCAGCTTAGTTGACCGCTGATTTGTGTAATGTTTTTTTGTGACCCCTTTCATTTTTACTTCTCCTGAATTTACTTCTCTCTTCTCTCTTCCTTGCTCTTTTTCATATTCATCTCTTGTATCTTTCGATTGTAATTGGCATGAATGTTTCACATACACTATTGTTCAAAAGTTTGAAGTCAGTACTATTCTTTTACAGAAATTAATACTTTTACAGAGTTTTCATGTTTTTTTTTTCTTTTCTTCTTTAAAAACATGTAAAAATCACACCGACCTCAAACTTTTAGAAAGTGGTGTATAATATAATATTACAAAAATTTCAATTTAGGCAAAACTAACAATGACTAATAATGATATATTTTTAATAAGTTAACATTCCATTAGCAGACTGTTGCAGTCCATCAGACTTACATCTTCACAGTAAGTAAACTGTATTGTGCTTTTATTTGTTTTCTATAAATGTGCCAGACAGTTTAACAGTTTTATTTGACATTACATCTCTTGCTCTCAAGGTTATGAATCTACAGTGTTTGAAAGGAAAGGAAAGGAAAGGAAAGGAAAGGAAAGGAAAGGAAAGGAAAGGAATATAAATTATTAATTACGAAAAGTAATATTAATAATATAATTTTCATTAGTAATATAACTATTTGCTATGGCTTACAATATAAAAAAAATATTGTAAAAGTGCTTTCATCTTCTACTGACATAAACATAGCAAAACATAATATTAAACGATAAAAAGTGACTATGTTTAATGGCTCAGTTCCTGAAAGGAGGATGTCATTATGATTAAATTAAAGTAATTGTTATGACAGTAACAGGCTAGGTGTGTGGAAATACAACATTTAATCTCTTTATTATGTCAGCATAACTCAAAATGTTTGAAGACAGAGCGAATTCTAATTAGATTTGCTCAGTGTTAAGTAACATAGGGGCATATGATATTTCTCTTGCATTTAAAGGAAAAATGTGCCTCAGTTTCAGCCTCACCTTTGCTTTGACTATAAATTCATTCTTGCGTTTAAACTCATGTTTGTTCATGTTTGTTCTACGGCTAGATTGTGCTCACTGAGCCAATACTGGCTAAGGATCTGTCCCTGCCTCATACACGGATGAATCTGTATTTGAGTTAGCTGCTCAGTATGTTTGTGTGTGTGAGCCAGAATATGCCAGATAGGAGAAACTAAAAGAGCATCATAGACTATACACTAGAATTAATGAAAAGAAATCCCTTTAGATTAGATGCATTCTCGGTATGTGATAATCTGACTGATTCCTGAGAAACCTTTTTATCTCTTTTGAGAGCAACTCTAATGACACACACAGACAGTGTGGTCGGTTCCCTGAAGACTGTATGTGAATGGAGAATAAATTAGAGGAAATCATTCAGTGACATCAGTGGGGGAATTCAAGGAACTGAAGACAATTTCACCTCAATAACATCGGAACATAAAAACATATCTGACTCTTGAAACATTGTGGCAACTTTATATAATGAAGGTCAGTGGTGTCCAGTGATGTTTTGGTCACCTTTGCCATCATCTAACTTTAATAATAAATGTAATTTTTATTTATCTGTGTATTTTTTATTGATCTATAATGTTGTCATACCTACACTCACATGCAATTGACTTTAGTTGTTAGTGTTTTATATTAGCTATATAATTAAATTATTATTTAGTGTAGTTCAGTGTAGATTTTAATGTTGGTGCATAACTATTTGCAGCACACTTAATCTTTGCTTGCAACCATCTGGGTAGTACAGCAACCTGCCATATGTCTTATATATACTTCTTGATATATATTCAATAATTTACCTGGCTCATATCTACTGTAAATGTATTATTAGTAATATTTCCTTTAACACACACACACACACACACACACACACACATTCAGGTAATATAAAAGTAAAATGAATCCACCCACACATCTGCCACAGCTCAAAATGAGAGGATTTTTGTCTTGTTTCAAAAAGAACTATTATGTAAATCCAAAGCAATTACAGATTTTCTTTATCAAAATTGCAAGAATACAATGCATTATGTAGTTCTGATTCTTGGGGCACTTCAGGTCTCTCCATAATGTGACATTCATTTGCTGACATGTATAATTGTATGGGTTTCATTTTTTATAAAGTGGAGCCACGTGGAGCCTATCAAGGGGTGAGTGGAGTCACCGAGCTTCCTCTTCATTAAAAAGTGCTTAAAGTGCTTCGTTCTGAGAAAATGGATAAAGATTAATTAGCACAAAAACACATATGAAAGAGAGATAGAGAGTGATGACAAAGGGAGACAGCGGTGATGAGAGAATGAGAAAGTAATCGTGAGGAACAATATGAAGAACTTCAATCTAATACAAGTGTGCATTCTTCTTATACCAAGGTGCATCGGGACAAATCAGAGAGAGAGAGAGCATAATAAATGTCTGCATGTCCCCTTTAGAGTTGAGAATGTGTGGGGTTTTGGTATATGACATTTTAACCTATTTTTCAGACTAATAAATCCATTGTTGTGGTCTGTAAGTGTGTATTTACTTATTATACAATACAGAACGTTTAGTCTCTTTTGCATCATATTAATATGATTAATTTTCTGTATGGATCTTTTACAGGTGTTTTGAACCATTTTGAATTCTGCATTTGCATTGCACTGTGTTTTAAATAAACTGAAAATGTCCTGGCGGAAAATTACAAGTCCAATTATATTCTGTTGTAGAAAAAACTGAAACAAATTAAGGGCGTGGGGGGGGGTGGAGGATCAAGTTAGTCTTATTGCATAATTTGTAGTTGCATAGTTGTGTTCCTAGTAGAGTATTATATATTTCGAGAGTGATTATCTGGTATAAGGCAATTGCGTGGGCTGCGGCGTAGAATTTAATTCATTTAATAGCTGACCTTATAATCGGTTACATTTGAACAGTGTTACACAACCATTGGTGCTTTTTAAATCATACTTTTACAGTTTATTCTTGATTTTTACATCATCGTCATGAAGAGATTAGAGTTTAGATCTTATTATGTTACAGTTATTCATGATATTAAACGTCAAGCACCAAGGTACTCAAATGGATTTCTTATTTGATTGTGCCATTGAAATCTAAATATACTAAATGTATTTTGCAAATTAATGTTTGCCTAGATAAATAAAACTACTCAAAGGTCAGAAGTGCTCATAAGACACATGCAGGGATGCAAAATTGTGCCTCGTCAAATTCAAATGGCTGTTTGTGGCAGCCCATAAAAAGACACTTGGCCATTAGTACCAAATTATGGAGCAAGAGAGCGCTGATGGGAGCCTTTCTTGAGGTTTCACAACATCTGAGGGTCTCATGTCCTCAAATGTGCACATAAACAGTCAGCTTAAGTGATGACATCACTGTCAGGATATAAAACACTTAGTGACTTCAGAGCGTAGGAGGGATTGTCGTGGGATTTGGTCATATTAAGTTGGACATTGGTTAGATGTTATTTTGTCAGTCTAAGATAATCGTCAGCACTCCAGTGAACTCTGTGGCACCAGATTTGAATTTTGTTTCGCATTCAAAGGAAAGTGATTATAAATGGACAAATCTGGTCTGGTTAGATCAACTTAAAAGACAGTAGGAAATATTATATAATCATTTAAATCTGGTATAAATGTATTTCTGAAAAAAGTAAAAACATATTAAAATAAACTGATCTGAATACACATCTGATATTACATTTTAGTTTCAATAATATTATGCACAAATAATAATGCTGATGGTATTGTGCAAACACTCATCTTTTCACCTTTTTCTAAGGTAATGAGAAATTCAGATTCATCTTGAGGTAAAGGCTAATATTTAATGCTCACAAACAGGTTCAATATTAAGCTCAAAGGTATTAAAGACATCCAACGTTCTTCAAAAGCAATATGCCAAGTGTGCATTAACATATCAGTGAGACTTATGAGGTGTTGATGATTTTTTGATTGTGCTCAAAGTTGCGAAAAGCTTTTGCAGAAGAAAGCCATGGAAAATACAAAGCAACCTGGTGTTTTATTCACTTTATTCACAAGATTGTAGAGATACCAGACGCTCTCAGAGGATTCCTTTCTCACTTCTTTCAAAACAACTTTTGTCGCCTTAGATATGAACTGAATATTCTTTTTAATTGTAAAAAATAAAGGGAGAATCACCTTGATACACAAAATCCTGAGCTTACAGAAGGAGTAGATTTTTTTGTTGACATACATAATTGATATTATATATTTACTGAGTGTAAATGTGACATTCTGAAACATTGATTAGGCGTTCACTTACACAAATCTTAAAATCAAATGTATTGAGAAGAACTAACAATTTATAAAGCAAGATGTGGATTGGATGAGGTCCAAATTAAAGTCTAAGCACATTGAAAGTCATTTATGTAGATAGTGAGGAAAATCAAGAGTAGAGACAGATACGCAAATCCATCCTCAAGGTTTTCAGTGTCATTTGAAGGAAAGGTATATGATAACTAGAGGCCCCCAAGGGCATTTCAATAGGAATAGCAATTTCAGGAATGGCTTGACACTTTGTGACTTTTTATAATCTTGTAAGAACTGACTATACGCATAATTTCAACTTGATAACACACATCAAACTTCTTGCAGGGAAATTGTTACATTACTTCTGTTTGGGATCTCAGGAACCCTAGGCACAAAACATGAATAAATGCAATACATTTCAAAGTGCTATGATTTTCTGATTGCCTATAAACCCCAAAGTACACTCTTACCACTTATTTACATAGATTTATAGTACTGTATTTTTGGTTTTAATACATATATATATATATATATTTTTTTTTTTAATAGAATATTTATTAATGTTTCTTTATATATATGTATAATATATATATATATTATTTTATAGATTTTTTTAATAAATAAAAAAAATATTAATAATTGCTCTAATAATTAAATGTATATATACTATGTATACAAACATTTTATATATTATACTAACTATATTATACTACCTTTTGGATAATTAATCATTAATGGATGCGCCATCCGTGCTTCTGTCCCGACAGGATCCAGACCCCTTAAATTGCCTCATGAAGCCACACAATAACAGCTGAGTCTGAAGGAGGGAAAATCATTGAGGCTGGATTTTATTGAGTCTGAAAACACTTTAAGACAGCTTTCTCTCCACATGCAGTCTGCACCAGGAAAGACGCTGCTTTCTGCTGTTACTGATGCACCATTCTGTGACTTTCTTTTTTCCCCTCACTAGCATTATCCAAGCAAATGATCACAGCTGCCCGCGGCTGTAGGTTAAAGGACAATTCATATTGCAATCCTACCCAGACAGATCAATGTGGCAGACCAAAACAGATATTTAACAGATAGTGTTACTTAGGCCTGAGGCTACATAGTTTATTGGCACCAGTGACTTACATCATGGATATTTTGTTTTTTGAGATATGCAATGTTAAAGTCTAAATTATGTTTTTTCTTTTCTTTATCTTTTTTGTGGGTTCACCACATTTTACAACCTTAAATAACCACAAAAATAAAAAAAACTGTAAAGTTAAAGCAAAATAGACTTAAATTGTGTTATGTTTTTGCTATGCAGACTTAAATATAACGCATGGCATTCAAGAAAGTTAAAAGGAATGCAATGAAGAGAGGAGGCTGAAAGGGTGCATGGTCTCTGAAAATTGACAATTGCAATGACGGTCACAGAAGTCAGATTGCACTGTTGATTGTGAGTTAGTGAGTGCTGGTGTTTGCATGTGTGCATGTCGAATTCCCAGTTCCCCTGCTCACCTGCAATCTGTGCCACTGGCATCAAAGACAAGCTGGAAACCAGATGAGACCATCGTGCTTTGTTAAATGAAGGCACGATTAATATTGTAGTCAGCAGCGCCAGAGATGCTGTGTTCTGAACAGGACACACGCTACACAATCAAAGTACACTAATCTAAAGGGATATCAAATCTCAAATGTAACCAACATGGCAACACCAGCCATCTAACCACCTCCTAATCTGAGTTTTTGTGTTCGAAAAGAGGGCCACACACCAGAAGTAGGTTTGATTAGACTGGAGCAGCGAGAACGGCTTATGGACAGTCTCGGGAATGCTTTTGAAGAGGACAGGAATGCATGGAGAGAGGCTGTTGTGAGAGAACGGCTGAAGTTCCTACAGCCTTTTGAGAATTATGGTCATGGGGTGTTTTGAAAACAGTGAAAACAGTTGGCTGTACTTTTTTGCCCACTCAGCGCTGCATATGCTGCTCAAACATTTTGATCCATAAGACAATGTGTCATTTATCAATATAGCACAGCAAATAAGTGGATTTACATGTTTGTCCTTTGAGTATAAACACTGGAAGAGCCAAATTAAAGTTTGAAAAAAAAAGCATTGCCCACATTGCCTCAGAGGCACAGAAGAGAAAGCCTACACAGCCTTACAAAAGCGAATATGACAAATGACTGTAAATATACTCTTGAAAAGGCTTGTAAAAGGGATTCAAAGACACAGAGGAGTAAATCTCCAGCTGATAGCTTAATTTGTCAACATATCTGACATAAAAATAAAACGGATGAGAGAGTTAAAGGCTGGATTCTGTCAGTAGTCATTGATTTGTGGTGACAGAATATAAGAGATCAAGCTGTGCATGGGTTTGATTGAGTTTCTATCACAGCTTGAACAGAGTTTGAATTTGAACTGTTTTTATTATACATTTTTCTATTAGTTTTTTTATGATTATTTTTTATTTTTCTATCTTTTATTGTTTAATTTCGGTCTTCTTTTTAGTATCTAAATAGTGATCATAATAATCCTGATAATCATATGCGTTTTTGATTTATTTGCATGACAGTGTTGTTTTGGGGGTCTGAAAACGCAAAACGGGTTTCAAAGCGCAAGTTGTTGAAAACGATACTGTTAGTGTATCTGTGTAAATGAATTTGTGAAAACGGTGAGATCGTTATTCCGTGTTCAGCCTGTAGAAATTTGCGCATGCCTATAGTGTTTCTTTACAAAGTGACATCATAAAAATTAACTGTGGCTTTAATATAATATAGTTGGTTGCACTTTATTTTACAGTACGTGTACTTACATGTAGTGTACTTACAGTGTATTTATCTAAGAAAGTTGGTAATAAAAGGTAACTACATGGGGTAGGGTTAGGTTTAGGGGTAGGTTCAGGGTTAGTTCCTAGTTATTACATAGTTATCGTAATTACTATAATAAGTACATAGTATGTACATGGGGAACAGGACTGTAAAATAAAGTCATACCATAGTTAATAGTTATAGTTACTATAGTTATACCATGGTTACCAAAAATTTACAAAGGTTTTGCTACACTAACCATCATTGAACCATGGTATTTGTACTAAAACTTTGGTTAAATGGTAATCAATATGCCAAAAAACATGGTTACTACACTTTTACTACAATAAAACCATGGTTAATTTTCATAAGGGCAACTATGGGTATTATATAGTGTTTTTAGTTGTTTCCGTGTGAACAGGGATCAATTTGACAATGTGGTCATATTTGCAAAACAAAATTCAAAACCGCAAAGGAAAAAGTTTTCCATGTTTACTGCATCATTGTATTGACTAACATAAAGTGTTAAAATCCATGCTGAACACAGTGAAGCAGCTAATCAATCTGAAAATTACAGGCAGGTGTGTTGTGCCTGAGGAAGAGGAAGGTAAATCTCCGGGAGCAGGTTTGAACACCTTCATCATAAAGGTTAACAAAACAGAGCTTAACATGACGTCGCCACCCTAGACTCCAAATTAGCAGCTCTTTGCAACAGATCGAGTACCATATGTCATCAACACAAATGGCTTTGAGTTCAGCGGTTCCAAATTCATTTGCTCAAACTTCGGCGTAAACCATCTCAAGAGCACTCAATAAATTTGTATTCTTTTTGCTCTAGAGCTTTGCATTTAATTAAAACATAATCATCATAAACGGACCCATCAGAGGGTCTTAAGCACAACAAACTTTAATTTGCAATGAGGCTTTGCGTATTTAAATTAAACTACGCTATCATGTTGCTGCATAGACGGGGCTCAACACGCCAGAGCGCCTGAGTTCATAAGAAATGATTTTCCAAATCCTATCAAGAGGAACCAAGGTGCCATATTGGCATTCATTACCAGTCTGTTTAATCAAGAGCGGGAATGATTAAGTGGCAAACTGAGAAGCTTGTCATTTCTATAAATTGAGTTTGTTGTCAGGGATCTGAATATGATTCATCTTGTTCACCAAGTAATTTCACTTTCAAAGTTTAAACCGCTCACTTGAGAGTGGAGGATTATGCAGGGTTTGGTAATAATCTTTAGTGAACAGCACCTGTGCCAAGACTTAAATTCCCTCCAAAAGAAGCGGGAAATTAAAACCAGGCAGGTATTTGTTATCTTTTGAAGTTTCACTAATATTCCTGACCTCTCGTTTTAACACCCAATTTAAAAAGCCCTCAAGGGTTGAGTTGAATTCATAAATAGTTGAAGCAACTTTTGTTTAAACATCTGTACAAAAGTCTTTACCATAATAATAGCCATTATTTTAAAATACTGACCACCTTACAGCTTACTTCAGTCACCTTTAATAGGTCCTGACATCGGTTCTTGGATGACCTGTTATAGAAATAAATGTCAGGTGCTTGATTAAAACGCAAGGTTTGCGCGCCCCCAAACTTCCCCGAGCGATCCGCCATGCCCTACCAGCCGAGAGAGAGCACAAGCACACGTCCCACCCACAGGGACCAATTACTCTGACATCAAGCCATTTTGCGGAGGAGTGTGTTTTCCTCTCAACCTGTCAAAACTTTAATCCAGGAGAGTGGATCCTTCCACAGCTGAACACGGTGTGGATTTATCCCAGCGTGATGGCTTTCAGACTGAGCCAATGTGCATTCAAGAGTCTAAAACATTCATCGCTTGAACAGCACATCTGGACTCTCTGCAGATGCGAGCTCGGGGACGAGCGAGAGAGACTAAATTAACTTTTAAGTACCTGAATTTATAACCCTTATAACCACATGTGGTGTTGTAGTAGGCCAATATTGATGGAATCAGATAGTATGCCACGGACCTGAAGAGGGCTGGGAAAGATTTCCCAAATTAGTTCGATTTTGATTCACTCGGATTTACTCCAGTTCATTTGGACGCATATCAGTTCTAATATTTATTTTACTCTGTAAAGATAAAGATAAATGGTATGCATGCAGCTATCACTCCTCTAGCTAAAATAAGCTAATACTAATGTTATGCTATGTTGCTTGTTGCAACATATAGGGCAACAACAAAAAAATTCTGTCCAACTAGCTTAAATAATCAGACAGTAAAATATGATATTGTAACAATGTAGTTACAAGTGGCAGGCGGGATGGTTCGCTCAGAACACATACAAGCTAGAACCACCCCTGGTCCATCACGAAGTTTCACTGTAGACATAACCCAACCCTAAACTCAACTCGTGTTCTTGATAATTACACAGTCTATTTTTATCATATCAATAAGAAAGCTGTTAAAATATGACTTTTTTGTCATGTGGTTGTAAATTAGAGGATCAGGAAACACTGCCACAGAGTAAAAGATTGATCTTAGGAATTTAATCACTGATATTGAGATGGTTCAAATGAAGATCACAGTTATGTAATATATGATAGTTTTATATATATATACACACACACATACTAATATATATTATATATATATATACATACACACACACACACACTATATATATATATATATATACAGTTTTGTTCAAAATAATAGCAGTACAATGTGACTAACCAGAATAATCAAGGTTTTTAGTATATTTTTTATTGCTACATGGCAAACAAGTTACCAGTAGGTTCAGTAGATTGTCAGAAAACAAACAAGACCCAGCATTCATGATATGCACGCTCTTAAGGCTGTGCAATTGGGCAATTAGTTGAAAGGGGTGTGTTCAAAAAAATAGCAGTGTCTACCTTTGACTGTACAAACTCAAAACTATTTTGTACAAACATTTTTTTTTTCTGGGATTTAGCAATCCTGTGAATCACTAAACTAATATTTAGTTGTACGACCACAGTTTTTTAAAACTGCTTGACATCTGTGTGGCATGGAGTCAACCAACTTGTGGCACCTCTCAGCTGTTATTCCACTCCATGATTCTTTAACAACATTCCACAATTCATTCACATTTCTTGGTTTTGCTTCAGAAACAGCATTTTTGATATCACCCCACAAGTTCTCAATTGGATTAAGGTCTGGAGATTGGGCTGGCCACTCCATAACATTAATTTTGTTGGTTTGGAACCAAGACTTTGCCCGTTTACTAGTGTGTTTTGGGTCATTGTCTTGTTGAAACAACCATTTCAAGGGCATGTCCTCTTCAGCATAGGGCAACATGACCTCTTCAAGTATTTTAACATATGCAAACTGATCCATGATCCCTGGTATGCGATAAATAGGCCCAACACCATAGTAGGAGAAACATGCCCATATCATGATGCTTGCACCTCCATGCTTCACTGTCTTCACTGTGTACTGTGGCTTGAATTCAGAGTTTGGGGGTCGTCTCACAAACTGCCTGTGGCCCTTGGACCTAAAAAGAACAATTTTACTCTCATCAGTCCACAAAATGTTCCTCCATTTCTCTTTAGGCCAGTTGATGTGTTCTTTGGCAAATTGTAACCTCTTCTGCACATGCCTTTTTTTTAACAGAGGGACTTTGCGGGGGATTCTTGAAAATAGATTAGCTTCACACAGACGTCTTCTAACTGTCACAGTACTTACAGGTAACTCCAGACTGTCTTTGATCATCCTGGAGGTGATCATTGGCTGAGCCTTTGCCATTCTGGTTATTCTTCTATCCATTTTGATGGTTGTCTTCCGTTTTCTTCCACGTCTCTCTGGTTTTGCTCTCTATTTTAAGGCATTGGAGATCATTTTAGCTGAACAGCCTATCATTTTTTGCACCTCTTTATAGGTTTTCCCCTCTCTAATCAACTTTTTAATCAAAGTACGCTGTTCTTCTGAACAATGTCTTGAACGACCCATTTCCTCAGCTTTCAAATGCATGTTCAACAAGTGTTGGCTTCATCCTTAAATAGGGGCCACCTGATTCACACCTGTTTCTTCACAAAATTGATGACCTCAGTGATTGAATGCCACACTGCTATTTTTTTTGAACACACCCCTTTCAACTAATTGCCCAATTGCACAGCCTTAAGAGCGTGCATATCATGAATGCTGGGTCTCATTTGTTTTCTGAGAATCTACTGAACCTACTGGTAACTTGTTTGCCACGTAGCAATAAAAAAATATACGAAAAACCTTGATTATTCTGGTTAGTCACATTGTACTGCTATTATTTTGAACAATACTGTATATATATATATATATATATATATATATATATATATATATATATATATATATATGTATATATATACACATTTATTGCTATATCTTTTTTTCTACTTTGGTACATGACCATTGTACTGAGACCAGGAAAGTAAGTTTTAACAAGAATGTAAAAAAACGACCAACCATTCTAGCCATAAACTTACCTTCCAATTCCACTCGTGATAATGAATGATAAAAGCTGGTCATCTATCATCATACCATTTAATTCAGTATTTTTAGCACACTAAATATACTCTAAGAAACTGAATGCCACAACTACTTGACCAATTCAACAGAAACACGTCCCGAGAAACCACACCGGTCTCCGAAATATACACTCAAGGACACTTTTGTTTATATAAAGTCTACAAATGAATTAATCCTCAACATTATGGCATCAGAATGTAAACCCTTAATCAAAAGAAGCTGTACTTTTGAGGTACACCAGCTTTTGGCTCAAGGATTTAAGCTCTTTGTTTTGCCCTTCGGACATAGGCTCTTATGAAGCCTGAAAGTAGGTTTACTTTGGATGGCATTTCCTTGAAGTTTCTGCATGGTTTGGCATCCATGGTTGACCTCTTTACTGAACCAGCCCTGTTTCTCAAAGAGAAGCCCCGGTGGCCTTTGTGCTCCATATGTACTCCCCTTTTCTCCTTCTCCTTCTCTCCCTACCCCTACAAATTAAAGGGACACTGTGACATGGACATACACAAACACTGGGCACTGATCAGGGAGCCATGAATTCGGGACTCATAATCAGGACAGCTGAATGGATGAGAAAGAAGGCTGAAATGTTTTGATGAGACTGGCTCAGAGGCAGATGCTACACATCACGGTCTAGAGAGTTAGCCATCTACATCTGCCAAGGCTAAGGCCAGGCTTGACCCCTTGTTCATGCGCGAAAACAACATCATTGAAAGCAAACAGAGAGAATGGAGAGTGCAGGAGCATACCAATGTTTACACGAGAGCCTTAAATAATCTTACTCTGTTTTCCCCTCAGAGTTTCTCTCTCAATGATTATACTTGCACAACATTTTTTTTTACATTCTTGTTAAAACTTACTTTCCTGGTCTCAGTACAATGGTCACGTACCAAAGTAAAAAATAAAAAAATAAAAATAAAAAAATAAAAGATATAGCAATTTGATGTTATGAATCCAAATACTGCCACGATCTAATAAAGTAATATTCAGATTTATATTTCCACAGTGTCAGTAATTTATATTCCACCAGACCATGACACTGATCTTAATAAGAGAAGCACTGTGATCAAGCAGTTTTACAGTAAACCCTGTGGAGAACCAATAAAGATTAATAAATACAGAGATAATCTGCACTGCTGAGCCCATGTGTAAACACTCTCAACAGAAATCCCTTCAGTTCCCATTTTACAGTCACTGAAAGAGATTCTGGACACACATGTATTCATACATGCCACTCCAATTGATTGCTTTCAACACACTGGGATAATTAGATCAATAGATGGACAGACAGACAGATAAACAGGATAGAATGACAGAAAGATCAGGCAGAACTGTTGATAGAATGACAGACAGGCTGAACGATAGATTGAACGGCCAACAGACAGATTGAACGTCCGATAGACAGACATATAACAATAGATAGAATGACAGAGATAGGAAAACAGAGAGAATGACACCCAACAGACTGATAGAATGACAGACAAAACAACAGACAGAGAACAGAAAATAAACACGATAACTGACAGATAGACAGAATGAGTGAGACCGATAGAAAGACAGATAGAACATCCAAACCAACATGGATAGACAGAACAGATAGACATATAGAATGACAAACAACAGACAGACAGACAAAACAGGCTGGACAGATGACAAATAGATGAATGGATGGCTGTACAGACAGATTAAAAAAGCAAAACCAGCATATTTAGGCCACAATGTTTATTCAGTAGTGTTGTTTTAACTTATAGGTACAATACTGTCAGCTTTTGTACAACTAAAAAAAAAAAAAAAATTACCATTTCCATCTGCTGTGCTAACACAATACCGATCACTCTATCCATTCTGGCGTACACATCGTGTCTAGACGACAGGCGTTTGCACGTTTCCAAATGGTAGGCACTTTAAAGGCAAGGTTTAAAACATTTTTGAATATACATTTATATATAATTCTATATAGATTTTTCGCATACATGAATAAGTAATTGGATGCAATGGTCAGATGTCTACTCAAAAACAAAAACAAAAACGAACAGCTAACATTGAAAAAAAAAAAAAAAACTCAAATGTGGCCAAAGGAATACACAGCAATGTGAAAAACAAATGAGTCTTTGGATTAGCCTATGTTTTCTCAGTACCTTGCTTTGTTTAGCTCCAGCTTAGATTAGGTCGGTCAGTACAGTCACTTTGGGGTGTAGGTCACAGTTGGGTACATCAAAAGGGCGAGGATGGAAAGATACATGAGGATTCAAACATGTCAAACCAACATCACAACCTTTATACAGATCTAAAGCGTGGGAGTTTAATCATACTGATCAGAAGGGGACATTACTGGCCTCCATAATGGTTTTTGATGAGCACTGGAGAGATCCATTAACAGCACTCAAACTTTTAGCTAATTGAAACTATTCCAAACTAGTGGAAAGTGATTTCAATGTTTCCCCAGCAGTGAGTCCAAGTTGCTTGTTTGTTTGGGCCCAGTAAGAAAGCAAAGCTTGGAACAGTATGAAAAAAAAAAAATCAGCTGTACTCATATCCAACAGATCACTGCAGTGTGATGTGAGAATAAATGTAAGCTTTCATCACTGAAACATGAGAACAGCACTCTGATCAAAGGAAATGCATGTCTGGAGGTGGGCAGGCCGTGTCAGATCCCCAGTATGAGCTACCTCAAGCTCTCATCACAGAGGACACGCTCTGGGCTCATCAGTTCGATAAATCAGCCTCTTTTCAACCATGAGAAGCTTCAGATCCACCATGACGAGAACGGATGAATGCGAAGGTTCAAATGGCACTGGTCGTTTTTTCTTAACCTACAAACACTCAAGTAGCGATGAAACTCAAATCAAATCATTTTGCAAGACATGGGTTCTAAGCAACAACAACAAAACATCTGAATTGCTTGTTGTGAAATAATAAAATGAACGTTTACACTGACGCATTAAGAGTTATTAGACAGTTCTGAAAACTACAGAAAGGCATTTTTCAACATCAGAGAAAATGATAAATTAATTAAACACTTATAATCAATGTCAGACATGCTAGAACAAAACAAAACAAAAAAAATATGAGAAATGAAGTCAGGACTGATACAGAACCATTATATTCAATTACTCCACTTTAAAATGTTCTTTACAAATACATACTGCTACAGTTAAAAAGTAGTCAGCGACTAAAAACAGCTCCTTTGACAGAAGACGGAAGCGGATATCCTCACCTTTACAGATTATGTTTCTTTTTTTTAATTCTTTTCAACCTTTTCAAATACACAGAAAGTAATGTTTAAATACAGAGAGATTTGCCATAAAATAAGCAATGCTTGCTTTTTTTTCATAAAAAAGGAAAGAAAAGGTCTTAATTACAATACTCTATGCAAAAGCTTTCCTTTATGTTATTTATTTTTTTCCTCAATCATGTCATATGATTTATTCTTTTTTTTTAATGCAGAACGAGTTTGTCGGAGTCACTGATATTTGACCATCACTCTTGTTGGTGAAGCTCGGTTGTACATGAGTGAGTCTATGCGTAAAACTCCTTGGTGGGAGCTTTGTGATAGGCTGCTCCAGACGGCTTCCTCTCCCCGAGGTCATAGCTGCCTTCGTCCTTCTTTCTCATGCGGTACACCAAAAGGAGGATGAGGAAGATGGCAAAGAGGAAGCCGATAACTCCACCCGCAATGACAGCTGGAACAGAGGATTTAGGAAGGCCAAACGAGTCAGTTTACTTCAGTTACAATAAACAGACATAGTTGAGTAGCTGCTTTCTTCCAGAATATGAGAAATCTCATTCCTGTCTGACTACATGACTAAAGTGCTATCTGGGTGTCTATGGTACATACAAAGCAGATCCAGATTATGTCCAGTAATCAAATAATTAAATAAGGAACCCCTCAACACCGCTGGAGGGTCACGAGATTGAGCGAGAGGAAGTGTGTCGACCCAAAACAGGAAGACATTATTTCATCTCATTGTGGTTCTGTCTTTATTCGACAGGATATTAAAGCTAAGTGTGCTTAACTTAAGAATTCGACCTTTGCACACAGAGGAATTGATCTGTTATTTTGAGGGAGTTGTATGGTAACATGCTCTTTACGTTTGGGCATCTCTTCTAAGACAAAAGATAAAGAGGGCGTTCTGCTTGAAATGTGCAGTGAACTCTTAAACTCCCAGTGAGGGCTGCAGTTCAAGTTTAAGAAAGAGCACACAGCGGCACCATGAACTATAAGCAAGAATGTCTTAGAATTTCCTTCTAATATAGTAGCAAAATTATGATTAAAACATTTATTTACTCTACCTTTTAAAAGTTTTTAGGTCAGTAATATTATGATTACTATTATTATTATTATTAATTATTATTATTAATATGGCTGCCAAAAATTCATTTTTTCCATCACCAAAAACTTACAATTTATTAAAATAGAAAATATATATTTTTAATTGTAATATAGTTTACAATATTATAATTTTTTACTGTATTTTTGATCAATCATATATACATCTTGGCATCTCCTCTTAACAGTGTTCATTTATAAATAATTTTTTACAAACCTGCCAAAACCTCTGTCCTCTGGAAGAGATTTTCCGACTGGACCTCCAGGGGTGATCGAGGGAGGCTAGTGGTGCTTGTGACTGGGTTTCTACGCGATTCTTCTGTGGCAGGAACTGGAGTCTAAAGAAAGAGCAGAAGATGTGTTACACTATGTTAGGATTGATGGATGACTTTATGACAGCAGTGGGCTCTTTGCTGGCTGCATGACTGTACATTAATGTTATTACACTCATAGATCCACTTGTGGCCAAGAGAACCCATTTATTCCAGGTTTGAAGATCGGTTTCGCTGATCAGATACATCTCAAATAAAGGACCTTTTACGCCCGTCACTACCACTTGAGATGGATGTTAATACCACTGTGACTGACCTTACAGCTGATACCCACCTCTGTCCTAACTTGTATCGTTGTGTCTTTGGGGACATCGCGTGATGTAAATGTCTCCACTTTCGGTGTGAAGTCTTTGGTGGAGTCCTGTGTGGGCTCTGCTTTAGGCACAATGAACAATGATTTTACTGTGACCGATTCCTCAATAATTTCTCCAGCTCCTGAAAGACAAACACATGATGTGCTTCAACTGCAATATCCAACATGAAGGGATCAGATTGTGCACCTAGAATCGATGAGGCACTTCTTACCCGATCCTGATCCAGAAGTGAAGTCATCGTCATCTTCAGGGTAACCTCCTGACCCCGCCTCCTCCAGGTATAAGTCATCGGTCAATGAGGTGGATCTGGCCGCAGAGACTGCTATCTGCAGAAGTAAAAGTTAACAAGAAGTCATAAAAATGGAGATTAAGATGGAAAGGAGTGGGTTTTTTGGCTTTCATTGTCTGTCTCTTATTATTCAAACCCCTCGACTCAAAGGACCAGAGGCTATGAAATCGATTTTTTTTTTTCAGTAATGTGTTTGAAACTAGTAAACTGCCCATCTTGCCACATGATGAATGAGTATTCACTGTCTGCCCTGCTTTTACTGCTGAAATCTGAAAGTCAATATTTTCTGCCTCAACACACGTTTTATACATAGCCTAACCTTCTCATCAAAGACTCCGCGCAGACACAAGCCCAGCAGCTACAAGTAAAATTTGCTCCACAACAGAGTATTCAGAATGAACTGCAGATTCAGCTGTTTCTGTAGAGGCACAATATGACATTTTAAAGCACAGCAGAAACTTTCCAACAACAGGTTCATTCTCAGCAGCCCAAGTGCACCGCCTCCAAAGGAGCAAATGGGCACTGCATTTTATTTAAATGACATCATCATTCCTTCCAGAGCAAACACTCCCACTTTCTATGGCAATTAGGTTTATTATGCATTGTTCCACATTAATAAATCTCACTCAATTGCCTAGTTCATGGCAACAGTAATTCATTAAAGGGATAGTTCACCCAAAAATTTTAATTATGTTATTAATTACTCACCCTCATGTCGTTCCAAACCCGAAAGATCTTTGTTTATCTTCAGAACACAAATTAAGACATTTTTAAGGAAATCGAACGGCTCTCTGACCCTCCTATAGATAGCAACCCAACTGTAACGTTCCTTGGTCCAGAAACATAGTAAGGATATCGGTAAAACAGTCCATGTGACACAAGTGGCTGCCTACGAGAATATTGAGAAAACTAACATAATTATTCAACAATTTTTCTCCACCGAGTTACATCTCCCGCCATTTTGGAAAGTATCCAAGAACATGTTCAATGTAATCAGCATTGTTGGTGGAAGATGGTAACTCGAGGGAGAATTGTTGAATAAAGTTTTTTTTTTTTTTTTTTTTGGGTGCACAAAAGTATTCTCGTAGCTTCGCAACATTTAATTTAAGCTACTGATGTCACATGGACATGGTTTTACCAATGTCATTACTACTTTTCTGGACCAAGGAAGTTGAGTTGCTGTCTATGGGAGGAACAGAGAGCTCTCAGATTTAATCAAAAATATCTTCATTTGTGTTCTGAAGATGAACTAAGGTCTTATGAAGCTTCGAAGCTCAAACAACACACTAAATTTAAATATCTGTGCCATGTTTGAATCATACTGCTCCTACAGCATAGATGGGAGTACACTATCAAGTGATTATATAATCTGGATGACCAGTGTACATTAACTATCTGTAGAGGTTTTTGTGGTAGTGCTAATCATGTTGCTTTGTGTTATTTGGTCTTTGTGGAGTGGTTTACCAGCCCCATGGCAACCATCATTGAGCATCAGTCCAACCCTGCTTGTGACCGTCTCTCCATACTGATGCGGCCTAGAAAAGGGCCCATAATGCAGTCACCATAAATCACACTAGAGGGCCTGGGAATGAAACACAGACAGTCTGTGGCACACATAGTGGTATCTTTGTTTTAAGAGCAGTCTCTATTCTCAGCTGATATAGTCAGAGTCAATTAACATGAATTGATTTTTCTTCATGGGTAGGGGGCAGAAATAAAAGAAAGACAGACTGAGAAAATTGTTTTCCTACCAAAAACATTTTTGGGGAAGTTTGTTGTTTATGTATCTAAAACTTAGTGATGTGTATTCCTGTTCATGAGACCTAGTAACATCTTTAAAAAGAGACTTTGCCATATCTCACAGAGAGGTAGAGCTGTACAGAGGGTGCTGAATGAACACAATCATAAAACAGAACAATAACCAGCTCATTCAAAAGCAGCAGTGACTTCCCACAGAAAAGCATTCAAGCCAAAGTCCTGATCACCGAAGGAATTTGTTCAAAGCAACTTTATCTTAACCTTTCTAACCCGGCATTGCTTTTCTCTCTGTAGACAATTCACTTGGCTGGCCCACACGACATGGCTGTTGATTTGGTCAAATTCTTTCTCCACTGATTGAAATGCAAAGTACAAAGAACACAATTACCTGGGCCACACACACAGGCGCATCAGCTATGCTCAATATATTGAGTCAATTCTCTTTGTCAATGGGATTCTAGTCAAAGTTCTGCAGTGAGGTGTCTAATGTGTCTTTATGTCTGGCTATGGACAATAAACAGCCCACAGAGCTCTTAAGATGCTTTCAAAACCTTTTGATGGAATGCATTATACTTGAGTGCTCTTGAACAATTAGTATTTAGCTTTAAAAAAAAAAATTAAACAAATTGCACCAGATTAATGAGATTATTTTGTGCTTGAATTGTGTATTTATAGTCTGTGACCAGCATGGAAAATTAAAATGTGCAGCCAACAATTATTGATGATTGCTTAGTCAAGCATTTCAAGTTAGGGCTATTAAACTTTGGCAAGCAACTCATTCCACACCATTTGTTCCAAGCACATGAATGATAGCAGCAACTATGTGGTTTGTTTAGAAGTTTGCTGTTATTTTTGCAAGCGATTTAACTGATAGTGGACCATAAATGAGGTAAAAAAGTTTTTTTTTACTTGCACTGAAGAAGTGACCCTAGTCATATTTAGGGACAACAATATCAGAAACTTGGGAATGGACTGTTTTTTATTTGGATGAGTAAACCACCTAGAAACCAACTAGGCCAACCTTAAAAAAACACAAAGTAAATCACGAGAAATACAATAAATTTGTCTTTTCATTATTTTTGTCTTGCAAACGTGTGTAAGATAGATAATATTTTATAAATTATTAACACATACATATATGTATGTAAAATGTATTTGTGCATGTGTTTGTGTGTGTATATATTAGTGGTGGGCCGTTCTATTCTCAAAGCTGGGTTGGGAGCTGGGTCTATACTAAGCAAGCTATGATGACTTTGACCTTGATATTTTATATAACCGACTGGCTGAGGCCAGCCTAAAAAGATGCTCAGGACAGTTGACTGGCCACTGCGCATCGTCACGAAAGCTTATCTTTTTCACATGTTTTTAAGCCTTACTGCTTGTCAATTTAAACATTAAAGCATCCAAACACAAGATGCGGAAAAGCTGAACGGAGTAGCTGCGCGCGCTGTGTTCGGTGCGCACGAGAGAGAGAGAGAGCCGCGTGTCACGGACAGCAACACTGAACCGAGCTCTCTTCTGCAAAGAGAAAGGCGTCTCAAAACACTTGAACGTCGAATTTGCTTATTTTTGCTCTTGTGCCGACAAATAAATACAAATTGTGTCAAAATATCCACCTTGGAAATTATGCTTGAAAAAAAAACTGTATTTATTTCTTAAGTGAAAGTAAACAGTTATGGGAAAAAATGGAATGTGTATTATGTTGGATGCATTGATCGTCTCTTTAAGGGACCGCACCTAATTTAACTACTGGCTGCTGTAATGTTAATCCAAGAAAATGAAAATGAAAATGAAAATCACTCACTGCTCTTGACTGAATTACTTTGTAGTTTTAACAGTCAACCCAAAAATTATTCAGACACCAGATATAATTTTTGATATATATAGCAAAACTGTAATAATGTGATAAATGTTGAAGGTGTCTGAATAAATGTAGGTTTGATTGTATTTTTCATTTTAACATTGAAGACTATCCAGTGCTATTTTACATATAATTATTTGGTTTCTGTACCTTGACACCTACAAACTTGAAAAAAACTTAAACATTGGTGTTAAACAGGCGTAAGCTTGATTGCACCTTGTGCAATGTGGAATTAGTTTACAGCTTTTTCAAGCAGTTTGTGATGCATTTTGGAAACAGGAGATGAGACCCTTTTCTAATGCACCACCTAGCTTGATAAACCCCTTCTCACACAAATTCTGAATGCCTTCAGCAGAATTCGAATGAGCAATTAAATAGCCATTATAAATAAAAAATCCTGAAATTAATCACAATTAATCACATCTAACATACGTTTTTTTAATATGCTTGCAATATATATAATTTCACATTCAATCTTCAAACTGATGTAGAAACAACAAAGAGAGTATATTTTTTTAAATATTTATTTAATTGCATATTTTTAATGACTGAAGGCGAGTATCCCAGATACAAATAGAATTGATGTCTCTATGAAATTGCTTTATTTAACCATAGACTAGCCATTCAACACTATAAGTGAGAGCTATCAATTGTAACATTTATTAGACTATAAAAAATAACTTGTAATTTAAGTGAACTTAAAACAATCTTTGCATAAATACATTATAATGTCATTTTTACCTGTGCCCTTCAGCAAGCAGGAAATCTACAGAAATTGAACAATGTAAACAAAGACTAAATTCTAAATTAAATATAGATGAATCCTTGAAGCTATAAAAGTTATTGATTTCCTCATTTATTATACATCTTATGTATTTATTATATATATCTTATACTTACATTGTTATTTTTTTAACATCCTAGCATGACTACTATATTTGAATTAAAAAAGGCTTTTTGAATGCAAGATTGAAGTGACTTGAACTAGCCTTGTTACACAGGATGTCCTTAAGACTGATTAGTCGACTAGCCGTTAGTCCCTAATATATATTTTTGTACATCCCTACCTGACACACATTTGTTGTCTGTGACTTCATCCTGCCAGGGGAAATGGCGTCATGTCCCGATTGCAAATCAGTTAATCAGGGTGGACAGTGACTGAGGGGCAGTAACGAGCACTGGAGAGTGGCCTAGTCAGGCAGTAATGACGGAGCCAGCAGTTTGTGCCCTCCGTTATCAAACAGTCACAGCATTTACTTTTGTGAGTTTCTAATGAACAGGCAACCAGCAGGAGGCTGCTCTGTTTCCATAGCAAGCATATGTGTGAAAGACAGAGACAGAGAAACCAGGGAGAGATGAGCAAGAGGACAGTGAAGATAAAAAAATAAATAAATAAATGATGGAGGAAGGGGATGTGGACCCTAGGGGAGCGAGAGATTACCACTGCTATGGACAATCTGCTGCCTTCAGGTTACATCACTAAAAGCCTGTCAAACTGCACATCTATGCTTAGCAACCTCTGAGAGGCAAGACAGGCTCCCACTATCTGACATATGCTTTAAGCCATGTCATTGTTAAAGCAGGGAGGAGAAATGGAGAGAAGGACAAACGTGGCAGAGCTTTATTTGGTCCATCTGTCCCCCCATGCATGTTAACAGAATTTGCTATTCTTAAGAACTGAGGCTAATGCATGAATCTCAAAAGGACGGTCAGGGTTGTGTGTGCATGTACTTCTATACCACGCAGACAGACACTCCGTCAGAACACTGGCTTACAGTCTTTTGGACTCTACTTCGTTACATTTAAACCCTCAAATGTGATGAAGCCTGTAAGTTTCTCAATACAAAAATCAATACCAATCAATACTGAAGTTTAGTGCAGCACCCAGGTCCAGTAAGTGTCAAAGTGCGTTTATCAGGGAGTTTGAGGATTAATCACAACTGATTAGGAACAGCACTCACACCACAGCTCAAACTCAAGAAGCAATGTCTGTAATGGAGATTAGAGATGTTTATATTGACTGCTCGAAAACTTGAGAGATATATCAACTGAATAACACTTTTTATGGTTCTATTTAGATTACTCTGCTTTAAGCATACACTGCCTTTCAGATGCCTTTTCATTCTCACCAATGCTGCACTTATTTGATCAAAAACAGAAAATAACTAATATTGTGAAATATTATTACAAGTCAAAATAAAGGTTTCCTATTTTAATATATTTTGTGAATTTTAAGCAGTCATTACTCCAAATCATGCCCACATTAGAGATATCTGAAGCAGTTTCAACAGAAAGACAGACCTGGAAGTTACATATATGGTTAATTACACACTTAAAGGGGCTTTTAAAGCAGTGATTTACTCAAGAAATGCTGCACTGTGGAAGAAGAATTTAAAAGCAAAAGGGGTATTATATCTCTGTTCGACTAGGCCAGGGGTTTTATTTAGGGATGCACTGATACCGACCGATATTGAGATATTGGTATTGGGCCCCGATACTGAGCTCCTGTACTCATACTCATACTCGTTTAAATACCCCGATACCTAACGCAGATACCACACAGCATGTGATCAGTGCCATATTCAGACAAAGAAAAACTGACAACAGAACAACAGACAGCAGAATGGAGTAATTAGAGTTTAAGGTTGTCTATGTAGGATATCTTTGCAATGAATATAATGTTAAACAATCAGTATTAACACCTGTATAGCTGACGTGCGTGAGCTGATAAAGCATGCTGAGTGGATTGAGCGCACAGTGACGGAGATGCGCAAGCTTGTCGAGTGAATATGCATTTCATCACTGGAAAGTTTATAGTTCGGTCGGATGTGTCAAAAACAAGTAAAACAATGCACAATTTACTTAACGGTAGAAAGAGAGAGAGAGAGAGAGAGAGACCGAGAGAAAGAAAGAGAGAACAAGCACACTTGCGCACTTCTGTTGTGTGTGATCTTTGATGTTCACTCACTTAGCAAACGCATTTGGATTAAAACTAAATCATGAAAAAAGACAGTTTATAGGGGCATTCACTATAAACAATTTATTTTCAACCTACGTTACTACTTTCCCTCTCGTTCTGAATCAGTACAAATACATGCACGCATTGCGCGTGTTTTGATTGCTTGAGTGTTTCTGCATTATATGAGTGACTTTGGAATATAAATCGCAGCACGTTTCAGATAAATAAAAAAAAACGCAACATCTATTTGTGAAAAATATCACAGGAGATAACGAGTGGTTCCCTTTGTTTTTACAACATAGGGCGTCATTACAGTACTAAGCCGTTGCAATGGAGAACCTCTAATGCTATTGAATTACCGATGATGAACCATAGAGCAAAAACATGAACTAAGAAAGTAGCAAAAACTTGTAAAATATATTTTAATGGGTATAATTAAGTGTGAAAATATCTGCAGGATATACCAAAAATTATTCAGAGACCAGACATAACTTATTATTATTATTTTTTTTTTCTAGTGGGTGCAGGACACTATAGTTTATTTATGTAAATGAGGATAGAAAAATAAATTAAACTGTGACAAATTACACCCAAAGATTCTTCAAACTGTGGATCAAGGGTTTCTGCAGGGTTTAATCAGTCAAATTTAAGACCTTTTTATGACCATTAGGATTTGAATTTATGACCTACGCGAATTACGATAAATAACTTCAGTCATTAAAATTCCTTTCAAAAGTCTTTTTTTAATTATTGACTTTCATTAAAAGTAGCAAGTTTTATTATTTAAAGAGTTATTCTATTATTTCTTAAGATTAAGAAACTGAAGCCTTCACCTTCTATTTCTTGAGTATTAAGAACACAGGAACACTTAACAATTGTAACATTGTAAAGTAACAATTATTTTATGGCATTACTTTCCAAAATAACAAGTGTTATTGGTGTTTGGTCACAGTATTAAACACCCAGAGGCAGGGCTGTAGCTGGGGTCAGCGCAGCGGGGCCCCGCTGAAGGTTGTACCAGTGGGCCCTGTTTGTAATTGTTTAATTTATATGTTCGTTCATTTTTATTTATTTTTGCTATTTACACAATGTTTTTTCAAGTTTGTAGGTGCAAAGGTACAGAAACCGAATAATTAAATGTAAAATAGCACTGGATAGTCTTCAATGTAAAAAATTAAATATACAATCAAATCAGACACCTTGAACATTTCTCACGATATTAGTTTATTTGCTATTGCTTCTAAAATGGTTATAAAATATGACAAGAACTTAGAGTTAAGGATGATTTTGTGAGAGCCAGGATGATTTTAATTAATCTAAGCAGTGACTCAGTATGACACAGTATGTTCGGAGTTCGCGCAGGTTTCTGTGAAAGTCCTTCTGACAAGTCTGTATGCTGCCGCATGGACCTTGTAGTTCTGGAACGCTGTGATACCAGTGTAATACCACCCAGATTCCTCAGACAGAACTACAACAGGTGAAACAAATGAATGCCATTGCCGCTGCGAGCGCATTTTGATGGAAGAACAAATTAATGGACTAAGATGTGGCTAAATGTTTTTTATGACCTTGTATGGAAAATCCAGATGTTTTTATGACTTTTTATGGCCTTAAATTGTTATTGTTAAATTTATTACTTTTTATTACTTTTTATGACCCCGCGGAAACCCTGTGGACCACCAGTAAAACTGATTACTGAAATGTGTGACCAAAAATGATTCATACAAAGTATGAGTTCAGGTTTGCATGAACCTGGATGACAGCATTCCCAGGAGACTAAACAGGCAGTCATAAGGCTAAGGGTTACATGAATAAGTATTGATAGTTGTGTAAATACTGTCATAGTAACAGCTGTTTTAAGAATAGTTGGTTGATGGTAATCCATTACATACCTTTCTATTAAAGTTATCTAACATTATCAAGATTATTTTGTTCTGACACAGTTTACTATGAGTTCGTGTCATATTTTATTACCATCTTCTAAATTATAGAGAATAAACTATTATAATGTGAAATGTTGAAGTTGTCTGAATAAATTTTGGTTTGACTATCTAATAAATTAAGTCAACCAGCTAACATTATACATACCCTTTTGGTTTCTGTACCCAATATTAAAAAGAAAATTACAAATGCAATAAAAATATTAGTGTGGGTACTCGCTATCAGCAAGTACCAAAAATAAAAGTATCAGTATCGGGCAAGTACTGGAAAAAGTGGTATCGGTACATCCCTAGTTTTATTGGCTTTCTAAGGTTCATAATCAAAACCTAATTAACAGGAAAACGAGCAGAGGAGAGCTTCTCCATGAAGTGAACCCCAATCAAAGTCAAGGCCAAACCCAAGCGAGTCTGGAACATGTTCAGGATGAACGTTTGTGAGGTGACATCATTCACGGGGTGCAAGGAGACTGATCTAAAAACCAGAATCTCCTCATCAGTCCTGCGAGATGCATGAGGCCTTTCCTTTTTCTCCGTGGGGAGGGTACAGAAATGCTTTGAAGCTGACTTTGACTGATTAAGGGATAGGAGCTACATAAACGTCTAGAAGTTTTAGGGAAGTGCTCATTGAGCTCTAACTCTAAGTCTTAATTGCACACAATGAAAAATCAACCATAGACCTCCAACATATAAGCCTCCTCAGCACTGTGCACCAGAGGTGACTGTATTAATCAAAAACAAAGCTCACAAAGAACCTTAAAAAGGATTAAATCCAGTCTCTTCATTCACACACAGAAAGACTCTATGGTGAAGATTATAGTCCTTCATACAATAATTCAAGGCCTGTCTTCATGCATTTTTTCAAAAATAAACAGAAAGCGGAGACATTTGCTGCTGAGAAAGCTGAAAAAGAGCCCATGTATCTCAGACAAATCTGGGATCCAGAGAGGTGAATGTAAACAGGGGAACTGAAGTTCTCAGCAGGTCGAGTGTCTTTGGTCTACACTGGCAGTCATTCGTCCACCACTCATAGTCATAGTTAAAAGCGCTTGTGAAAGCAGGTTGGGCAGGAAAGCAAGTGCACTGGCCCAGCACAGATTAATACGCTCTCAGATTCCAAAACAAACGGCTGTCTGACATAAGCAGGCCGGCGCCACATTCCTGGGCTAGTGCCCCATGTAAGAATACGAAGGGTCTTCTTGCTGAAGCTGCAGGGGCAACAACTTTTGCAACAACAGAGTAAGCACTCCACCTGACCTAATGTAAAGGTCTAATCAGACTTTCAATAAAAAAAAAGAAAACAAAAGGTCAAACCAAGGTTTTTTGCCTCAAATATAGACAAATAAATAGCAATAATTTTAAGCAGGCCATTGCTAAAGCTTTTATGTGCAAGCTTATATATGGCTACTTGGCCACCTTCTCTGCTGTAACCTGGCCTTCAACCTCATAAAGGACCGGACAGCCAGGCCAGATAGATGCCCACCCCTGAAACTGACTAGGGCCATAAATACCTGATCCCAATCCTGTGGCAGGGAAAATATGTAGGGGCATTCTGGCAATATTTGACAGCTTTCACATCATTCAAACCTGTATGAATTTCTTTCTTCTGTGGAACATATAAGAAGAGTATTTTGTTGTTGTTTGGAAGTTTTTTTGCATTTAAAGGTTTAGTCAAGAAAATACTTATAATACTACTTATAATACTTATAAATAATATGTAAAATAAATATAACATTTTAAGTTGAAATTTGTAATTGCAACTCAAATTAATGATCTCTCAATGATCTATGCAAATAAAATAAAATAAAAAATGTTTTTCCTCCAGACACATCATACTGCCACTATGACTTCCTGTCTTGCTCCCCTGGGAGGATAAATAACATTTTCATGGTTTCAAGGCCAAACAGAAACAACGGACAATCTCTCTGGAGGTGAAGAGGCTCTAGATTATTATCTGATCTATTGTAATGCACAACAATACAACTTCAAGATCAGCAATATTCACTCCAAGGTTATATTTGTTCAAAGCAAATATCTATATCACCATTGTTAAATTATGTTTAGTTTGTCAGTAGACTTAAGAAGTGCAAATTTCATGGGATACTCCCAATAATTAACTCTTAAGATTGCAATCATGGTGGTTTTGCTCTCATCTCCAAGGCTTCTTATGACTACACAGTGGATGGCGCTTGCCCGGTGATTCCTTGACCCAGTTAAACAGCTTTTGATACTCACTAGAAACCCAAGAATTTTTTTTTTTTTGTGAGCCGTGAAATGCTATATGCTGGGAAATGGGCTTCACCCTCCCAGTCATGTTTTGAATAAAGATTAGCAGTTACAGTTAAAGCAGATAGAGTTATGGATTTGCTGCAGGCAGCGTGGCAGTTCTGTCCCCTCCAGTAAAAAAAAAAAAAAAAAGTGGGTAAACCTTGCAGGGATTTGATTTCACAAAACACCTCTCATGCATCTGCATTTCTTCCCACTAATAGGATGAATACGAATCAAATATCAGTGACTGATGAAAAAATGAAAAAAATAACATTATGCCTCCAGGGAAAAGCCTCAACACAACTTCAAGACAGCCTTACTTTAAAGCTCTCGAGGCTCAACATGCAAAAATATTTTAACTGGATTAAAAACAAGCATAAAAAGACCTTTCCAGCTAGTGTTAGTGCACCAGTACCTATAGAACCATTATGCACCGAACCGAATCAGCACGCAGATTTCGTCTATTTGTCCTGGTTCTCCGAAACCTTTACACACGAAGCATGGGCGTCGCTAGGCTTTTTAGCAGGGCTTCATAAACTACACAAATTTGCGATTGCCTCAAAGTCAGTCCACTTAAATATCACATGAAAACGGCGGCAGATCGGTCTTCTCTCCGTCTTTCAGCACGCTATTTAATCCACAGACGAAGCAGCGCGAGCAGACTCAGACACAAACAGAGGACACGAGGTGTGTGTTTATCGTTAGATTGTTAGAATATCTGTATCAATCGGTTTCTCATCTACTATAAAGTTTTGGCTTCGTTCACCGTTGATCACACCACCGTTGTTTCCTGCAGCGACAATCGAGCCCTTAACACATATGAACGTATACTTTAATTATACTTATTTAAATATGCTTAATCTAATTATACGTACTTTATGCATACACTACTGAGCAAAAGTCTTAGTCTTAGGCAGTCTGTTGTCAGACTGCATCTGCATTCAACAATCTCACTTATTATTATTATTATTATTAAAATTAATAGCAAAATGAATGTTTGGAAATGTAAACTGATATTTCCTACTGACACACTACAGCAAAAGATATAAATACCTGGCCTAAAGTAAACCCCCTTTTTGGGATGAAAATACTAAATGTGCCTAAGACTGTAGGCTACTTTACAAATGACATTGTTGCTACTTTATAAAGAATGAGCATACATTCATTCCCAGAACTGATTAAAGACAGCGACAGACAGCACTCATTTTAACTAAATATCAGAGAGAATGACCAAGATAGTAGAAACATTATGTGCGGTTTTGTATTAAATAATGACCCAGATCATGAAATACATTTATTAGCCTTAGAGTAAGGGAAGTTTGGGAAATGAGAGTATCCAAGGAGCGTGTGAATGCTATGGATTTGTTTTAAACCTTTTTAATGTTCTTTAATGTTGTCTTTTTATGGCTTTTTTAGTTTCATTTATTTTTATAGAAGTATCGGTTCAGGCACAGTTTAGGCACCGATACCGTTTTAAAAGGATCGAAACTGCACCGGTATCTAATAAAACCCAGTCGATACCCAACGCTATTTCCAGCATATAATTAAACCACATAATTAACATTTTTCATGCTGCTAATTTTACATTTCCTGAACAAGAAAACTGTATTTGGCCAAGACTATTTTTGCATAAAAAGTAAATAAATAAATAATCAAATAGGCCAAAATACAACACCATATCAATGAAGACATACAATTGATTAAGACAACAATTCTTAATAAACAACACCTGTGATCGTCTCGAAGAGAAATTTGTACGCACTTACCTAAGGAGACCATTACCATTGATTCATGGACATAAAATACACACTGAGCAAGACAAAAGTCAGCAGTCTCATTAGAAGCTTCAGAGATTTTTCTTAGAGATAAAAAACAATGAACATATCAACTTCTTAAGACAGTATGGGGGGGGGGTGCGCCTTCATATCCACTTCTCTATGTCCTTAAACATTCTCAGAAATACTAAATTCTTACCTTTACTTTGCTTAACTGATTTACCATTCACATGAACTGTTATCATACCTGTATATTATACCTAGGCAGTGTATTTTACTGTAACTTTAAGGCCATATGTGAAGCTTCTAAAGAAACTACAATTGTATTCAAGACCACAATGCTTTTTGCCAGGATGCTAAAATGTGAACACAATGGCAGTCATTTCTTTCATAATTGATATGCTAAATGAAATAGCAAATATTTCCAATATATATTCACAATGATAGTTTTGCTGATTTAAAAACATACAAATATTGCAAAATGGCAATGATTTCAACGTACTTCTAAGTGCTTTAAATAAAGACATTTTAATTGTGTCCCTTCTTCATTTCAGAGGTTTGAGTAAGTTAAGAAAGTTGGTTCTTCAAAAGTGTCTTTTCAGTTAATCAGTGAAAAAAAAAACACTTGACAAATAATTCATAAATATGTAAATCTTGCCAGTTTTATATGGTTAGTTATACAAATGATACAATTCCATTATTTTTACTTATATTCATTTATACAACTATTCTTGATAACTGAACCATGGAACAATGACTCTTAGAATGAAAATGGTTCTTTCTATGATAAAATCATAGACATGCCTGTAACTGACCACAACTATAATATAAAAACCCTGCATCACAAATCTAAAAAGCAACATAATAGGCTTTGTGTAAATATCATGTGGTGAAACACAACCAATAATGCAATTAGTTTTGGCAGAGCAGAAATGATTGCTCGCCTTAATAACTTCCTGTAGCTATCTCATACGTGCTCTTCTGTAAACTGCTTGGGTAAATGTTTACTAAAAACATGTTTAAAAATAAATTCTGTCCTTTTTCTAGGTGTGTTTGCAGAACACTTACCTTTGACCTCAATGTTACTAAGGTGCTGTAACAACTCCGATTTGCACCGACACAGACATGAATTTGCCAAGACAGGAAACGAAAACACACTGGCAGGTACTCTGACAGGAGCCCAGAGAACATACTGCGCAAGGGTCAAGGTGGATGTTTTAGGAAACAGATGCTTCGGCTGTATAGAGGTCCCATTAAAAGCTCCTCAGAGAGAACAGCAGCTAAACGGCATTAGAATGAACAGAGCTGGACCGGCTGTCCTGCTGGCATGAAGTCATACTCAGAGAACCTCGCCGCTCTGCTCCGTCAATGTCTGAAAGACATTCAAATGCTTGAGAGAAACAAAGTCGACATGCCAGATCTTTAAAAAGAAATGGAGAACAAGTGAGCCTGGAAATCCAAGACTACTGTACTTTAAAGGAATGAGGCAAAAGTCAAATGTTTCAGTATTTCCAGAGAGCATCCTATTCCAATTTAATTTGCAGAGACAAATATAAGAAAAAACTCCACATCAAAGCTGATATCAAAAGATTTCTAGAAGCTTTCAATAATTGCTCTTGTTTGCGTTTTGACAAGTCCAAAAGCAACAACAAAGGATGGTTGAGGTTACTTTGGTGAGGGACTACCAGGTTGGCCGATTAATAGGCTTTGAATGTACAAACTTCACCTTTAAATGATGTTCGAAAATGAACACATTTTGCGGTTTCACATTTTGAATTTGTAACAGGAATCTGTTAACTATTTCATTTTAAAATAATAAAAAATGTATTAAATATTATTAAGCATGTCAAAAACTTCATCAGACATTCTGCAAAACTTACAGGTTGGTACTAACAGTAAAAAAAAAAAAAAAAAAAATCCAACATACCAAACACTTGACACTTCAATACCTGGAGAAGCAGAAGGGAAGCAAGCACATGTGGTCACATGAATATGTAACAAATGATAAAACACACATGTTCCTGAGCAGACCTTTGCTCGAGCGGTTCGGTGTTGGCACAGCATCATGAGATGAATGAATGCCGCCTTTCAGGCCAGAACATGTCTGGCAAACCCCCCCGGTCTCTAGAAAAACAGGTGGTGTCTTGAGAGAAACCCAGGGGGAGAGCATCTCTAGAGCATATGTGATCAGCCCCGCCGGTGTGCAGACAAGCAGGGTCAAGAAGCAAGGCTCGACAATAAGTATGACCTGCTGGCCTGGGGCCAAAGTGAGCGTTTCAGGCCACTAGATGGAATGGTCAATTGCCCTTTTGGGCCAATACTGCACTGTAATTGAAAATATTACATTCATTTAGGGGTGTGACGGTTAGTATATAACCGTGAGACCGACGGTTATAGTTGAACACAGTCATTAGAACTCTATAACCGCCAAAACCGTGTCATTAAAATATTTTTTACAAACATTTTTTATCAAAAATTATTTTCATTTTTTAGATAAGATCATAAGATGCGCAATATATCGGGAGACATGGTTTTTACCACTTAATGAAGTTTTGTAAATCGTCAGACATGATATTTACCACTTCATAAAATTTTGCTTTGTAGAAAACCTTTCTTAAAAACGAATTTCGTTTTGTACAAATTTTATCTTAATTTTAATAAATGTTTCATCAACCAATTGCATGTATTTTAATAAATAAAAAGCAAGTAAAGCAGACAATGATAACCGTGACATGGAAGCACCAGCGCGCCGCTTGCACTGCACTGTGACCTAGAGCACATCTCATCGTAAATGAAACTCAGCGTAGGCCTACGCTCATACTTTAGCATTAAATATCTTTGCTGCATCCTTTCTAGAACAGACAATGGCTTTTTTTTGCGGCTCGCATCAGCAAGGCATTGCATCGCCATAGACCGCAAAACAAGCAGTGGATGGCGGGCGGGTGCGGATTTGAAATTTGCTCTATGATTTCCATGAAGCAAAAAACGAGGACGGAATCTCGAAATCCAGTCATGAAAATGAAACTTGCATTTTAATATGGACAGTCATGGAATTTGCCAAAGTTAGCATAAAATAATCAAATCAAACCTCCATATGGACCAGTATCTGTAAATGTTAAGCCGCAAAAGTTGTTTAAAATATAAATCCGTGTTCTGCGCGTCTCTGTGTGAATTAATGAATGGCAGAGACGTGTAGGTTTGTTTACTACATAGACTGAAGCGCATGACGCTTGCATTAATTTCAGCATCTGAGCTTCAGAGTTCTCTCTCCTTCAAGCGATCTGAACTTTTCAGCTCATCTCAATGGACACACAGCGCACCTGTATTTGACACTCTGTAAACTCTTTGTGAATGCGCATGACTCACCGTCACTTTACTGATAGCGCTGTTTCTCACACATGCAAAGAGAGAGAGAGCGAGAGTCTTACCACGCTTAAACAACACGCTATATGTAAACTATTCTTTGTTGTCTTCTCCTGTCAAAATAATGGATTAAATTTAGAAATATTCATATTCATTTTCGAACAAGCAGAAGACATACCAGTTTCTCCGGTAGTGGGCGGAGCTAATGGGCAAATGGCAATGGCTTTTTTTTTGCGGCTCGCATCAGCAAAGCATTGCATCGCCATAGACCCCAAAACAATCAGCGGATGGCGGGCGGGTGCGGCTTTGAAATTTGCTCAAAAAACGTTGGCGCGAATGATGAGTTTTTTTGACAGATCTCCTTAATAAACGGAGGTCTGAAATCTCTGCCCCTTTACCGATCAGAGCGCGCGCTGACAAGGAGTTAACCCGCTATCTCCAAGAACAACCAATTGACTTGGAACCCCCCCCCCCCCCCCCCGACGGTTATGTTATGAACCGTCACATTTGACTCACGTCATAACCGTCATCACCAATTCTGAAACCGGCACACCCCTACATTCATTGATCTTGTTGAGCAGTTTTCCAGCAACAGTGCATTTAGGAATTTATGTAGTTTATACATTATAGCCGTTTAAGTTTATGTTTAATGTGTAAATATAGTAATTGATTACTACTATACAGTAAAAACTGTCATATTGTGAAAATATTATTACAATAAAATAAAAAATAAAAATCATTTTTTTCTATTTTAATATATCTTAAAATGCAGTTTATTCTTGTGTTGGCTAAGCTAAATTTTCTAATATGCTGATTTGGTGCTCCAAAAATATTTCTTATTATTATCATCATGTTGTTAACCGTTGTGCTGCTTAATGATTTTATGGAAACTGTGATAATTTTTTTTCAGGATTTTTTAAAGAATAGAAAGTTAAAAAGAACAGCATTTATTTGAAATGTACATATTTTGTAACTTTGTAAAAGTCTTTACTGTTGTACGTTTGATGACTTTAATATTTCCTTTTTGATGTGTAAAAAAAACAAAAAAGGATATCACAAATAATAAAAATAATAAAATTACTAAAATAAAATACATGTTTCTAGCAAATATACATATATATAAAACTTACTGTTGAGCCTTGCAATTTCATTTAATGCATTTTTGTTAGGTGGGAAATGTCTGTCCCAGATACTGCCTGAAATGGCCTGACAAAGGTAAAACTGTCAGTTACATTATCTAAAATAAAAAAGGCCTATTGTATTGATTTGATCCATCTCTGATGTAATATTAAAGCCTTTGGCACGAAGGCATCACAACAGTTAAAGTGCAACTAATATAGCATGGTTTCTGCAACACACACAGCTCCCTTTAAACCATTCCCAAAATGTACAGGGACAGAGGGTCAAAATGTGGCAGCGCAAGACTGAAGACAACCAACACCAGTCATGTGACTGAGTGGGGGAAAGGCGCCTCTCACAGCATTCACTTCAAACGGTCCATGTTTCCCTGAGTCTGCATTGATAAAGGGTTGGCTTCCATCAGCATTAGGCTGTGGCTTTGTGCTCAGACTACTCCACACCACCCCTTAAAACTTCAAGCCGCCCAAGGGACAATGATGTATAAATTAGCTGCCAGTTCAAAGTTTAATTTAATCCAGATTTCAGCTGAATTGGACCAGAATGGCTTAGAAAGTCGGTGGGATGCATTGTCCAGTCTCACGCCTGCCTCCCCACCTCCCCTTCTCCGACAGGAAGCTCTGGAAGAGTTCTTTAGTTTCAGCTCATTAACCTCTCAGTGGTTAGAGAACCCAGAGCATGCAATAGTCTGAAACAGAAAGGGAACAAAGGACTGGACACGACAATGCCACAATGTCTCCCTAAGAACATTAAGGAGATGAAGACCGCCTCTGTTTTCTAACACTCTCTGGACTCCTGCGGTGTTGCAATCATTGCACTAAAAAAATGAGTTTTTTTAAGTGCCAGCCAGTCATTTCACTAATAGTGCAGGAAATCAAAAATTGTGAACTTTTCCTTAAAGTTTGTGCTGACATGAACTGTTTTTCGGCCATCCGTTTGCATAGGCATCAAAAATGATGACCTGCCAGAGTTGTTCATCATTTGGCACTGCAAATGGGCTCTTATCTGCAAAGATAAAAGCTGGAGGCGATTTCGACGCTTCAATGACTGATCTGTTCCAATCCTCACTCTGTTGCAATTGAATTCCCATCCAACCCTTGCCTTAAGAGGATTTATCCTCAAGGGAGTCAGGAGGCCATGGCATTTGTGAAGAGGGGGAGGGGAACAGCCAGAAAAAAAGAAAAAAAAAACTGTTCACAAATCCCAAAATTGGTGACGAGAGAAAACAGAACAAGACCTTAAAAGCAAATGAAAGGTGAAAGGGTTGTCTCTTTGTTCTACTTCGATGGTTGTCAGATTGAAAGTTGAACAACAGGATATTAGATTGCAGGGTAAAGTGATGTTTTGGTGGCGCAGGCATCCATCAGCTCTATATGTGTGGTTTTGATGGAAAGAAAAGGTACAGCACATATTAATAAAGCGAACGAGTGAGGCAGGCCACAGGAGCAAGCAGCAGGTGGTGATTTCTGATCCCATTATGTGGGCTAATCCACAAACTAGAGCACACGGTCTTGTTACAACCTACAATTTCTGTTCTAGGAACAGCAACACCTTTACTTGAAGTGGCCTTGGTCTCATCTTCAGCAAAAACATCTTTTGTTTCTTTTCATCTATCAATTAACTAAGAGAAGCAATTAATTCTGGTATGATTTCTAAAGTGCAGGTCATTTTCTCAAATCATGCAGTAGACCATGCTTCTCTTTCACACACAGGTAAAGTTGCATTGGGGATTAGAGCTTTCAGGAGGAATCAGGGTTTTAATGGCAGATGCATGAGTTTAGTTGGATTGCTAGGGTTGACTGGGAAAATCAGGCTGCATGCTAAAGGACCAACAATGTTCAAGTTTTTTAGTAAACAAATAAAAAAAGCCGGTTATAATACTACAGTACTTAAACCATACAAGACCAGAAACATGCAATATCAAACAAAACATTAAAATCAATTCATTATAAAATTCTGCTCTATTTTGTTAAAATAAAAACCTTTAACACTAAAGTAAATTACTGTAAATGCTACAATTGAATTTAGACATCAACACACGTTACTTATACAACAATATAATGTATGAAACACTGATTTGAAATTTTGAGCAAATTATATTAAATATAAGTTAGCATTAGGATGATGGCAAAGGTAATCCACTCATGTACCGCTCATGCTCACCGGAAAAGTCTGTTCAAATAACCCACCGGTGGGAAATTAGTCCTGTTTGTAATGGCGTTACTGTGCTGTAACAGTGTAGTACAGCTGTACTGGACAACGCTGGTAAAATGACGCTTCCCTCTTGTGATGCTATGCTCTACTCACATGCTCTGATAATAATGACTTCATAGGACAATTCATTATTTGGATAATTTAAAAATAATAATAATTCAGTTAAACCTCATTTGGTTGCATAGCAATGAAAATAATAATATATTGATATTTAATCTGCCCAATTTAATTGTCTTTCTTACAATAAAAGTGTGATTATTTTATTGCCTTGGGAAATAGTTCACCCCCCCCCCCCCCCAAAAAAAAAAAAACCATTTTGTCATCATTTACTGACCCTCAAGCGGTTTTAAACCTGAATGAGTTTCTTTCTTCTGTTGAGCACAAAAGTCATTTTGAAGAATGTGGGTAACCAAACAGTCGCTGGTCCCCAGTGACTTCCATCGTATTTTTTTTCCTTCTAACTAAAACAGTGTGGACCAGCAACTGTTTAGTTATCCACGTTTCCTTTCACTTTAGACATAACCAGCTGTGTTTATAAGTAAACCTTGTGTTTGACAGTATTGGTGCAATCGAATGTGAAATAACTCACTCCAGTAATCAGGTGCTGTTTGACAGGCTTTTTAGTGCGCGCACGCTTTAAGTGTGAGCTCTCAGAGAAAAAGCATGTCAGAAAAGCATGTTAATAAAAAGTTTAACTGGCAAGGCTGAAGGCAAATGCAAATAATGTACTTTCGTGATTGCGAATAAGTGAGCGTAACTCTACTGCTAAGTTAACATTTGATGTGAAAGTAAGTCACATTGTACAGTTAATTGAGACGGAAGCATCAGAACTGCAACTGATAGAATATGTGCTGTAGTGTTACTATGATAATTCTTCAAAAGCAAATTGTGGAGACATTTTGATCGTCCACGAACAAAAATCGTGATGACAGACACACCACTAGTCTTTGGTCTGTATGTCATACAGAAAATGAACTGTTGCTTTTCTACATATCTTACTGACACCAGAAACAGTCTTGAAGAGGATTCTCAAAGCATACGGCCAATTTAAAATGTATATTTCATTATATGTTAATAATTCAGCTTTGGCAAACAGAAATAGGTCCTGTACCAGAGCTTGTCTGAGCTTTGAATCTTTCATGATGAAGAGCACAGATAAGCAATAGGTGGAGAAGATGGGTTTTACCCAACAGACCTCGGACGCTGCAGAGTTTATCAGGACGTGAGACTGTTGACAAACTGCACCACAAAAAGCACATTTCATAATCTCTGCCAAACCTCACATGTTGTTGTGCCCTGCTCGTTTTACTCTTTGCTGTAATTCAAAAGGAATGTGTGTGGTTTGAACAAGTCGCCTCTTTCCAGTCCCAGATGTATTGAAAACCCCTTCCACCATATGATTAATCAAGAGCCAGTCTGATCTAATGTTTGCTGATAAGACCCATTTGGTTGTTGTATGGAAACACTGAGACACTTTAAAGGGGCAACTGATTGCTGGTGCTAGATGTTTGTCAGGCTAAGCGTTAACAGAAAGAACCATGTCGAATTAGCACTGGTCTAGTGGCGACGCAAGCCACACCATAGAGCAACCAATGCATGACGCTTCAGTCTGCTTCGGTCTATTAGTGTATACACAAGAGTCAACACTTAATTATGCCTTGTAATACAAGCTAGGCTCCGATCCACTCAGTTTTTCCATAAAAGAGGCCATGATTACACAGAAATATGTTTGTGATCTCAGCATTGAATGTGTCTGATTTGTAAAGTCAGTGCAGGGTGAAAAAAGAAAACAAAACGAATATTGGATAGGGGAACTTGACGAATTTGACACAAAGCAAGAACAGATGCAGAATACAACAGAAGAAAGCTCAGTGCCAGAGAGCAATGTTTAATGTCCTACAGGGCCTATACGCAATAACAAAGGACACATGCAAGTTATACTGAATGTGATGGATGGGTCAATAACCAATGATAAAAGTCCACAATGAAGAAAATGAGAAAAACACATGTTTAAAACACGTTATTTATTATTTATTAGTAATTTATTGTAATTTATTTATTTTTCCATTGAAAAAAATATTTTTACAAGTAAAATAAATAATTTATTCAAAATGATCATTTAGTTTTTGAAAAGAAACATCTCATTACGTTACAACCTGATCTTTTTTTGTTGTCATAAAACGTCAAATTATCTGCTATTTTAAGAGTTGGATCACCCAGAGTTGGTGTCGTGGCAATTTTCTATTTCAATAAAAGTATGAGACAAAAGTCTTTTGACAATTTATTTTCTTGCAAGAAATGGTCAACAGTCATACAGAACTGGCCTGAATGCTGAACGCTAACCTGAAGTTTAATGCGTGAACGGTCTCAGTTTCCACAGCTTTACAATGTACGAAATCTGACTTTTGATTCTCAACGGTCTGCTCAAAGCAGAGCATGTCAATATCATTTGTGCGAACAATGACATAGCACTCCTTTGGACAGGCTCTTCTGAGTTCACCCTTTTCACACTGAAACAGTGTGACAGAATCCTACTGGATGAGAACTGAGATCAGACTGCAGTTTACAGCACACAAATGGGTGTTAACAGAGTGCATTAGGCCAGATTAACGGCGGCGTGTGGGGCTGTCAAATTAATACATCTGAGCACATCAAAACTCCCCAAGGGTCAGTATGCTTTCTGAACCACAATGAATAAAGATCAACAAAATTTCCTCTTGGGCCACTCGTCTCCCTGCCGCAGTCGCTTTCTAAGCCAAGTAACGACTCGTAGACTGATTAGGTGGACAGTTTAAATAAATTGGATATGGTGGCTGCCACCAGTATCAGTGGGTGCAATCAATGTTTTAGAACAGCTGGAAGGCACCAGATTTCAGTGTTCAGAAACCACCAGAGAAAAGTCAAGATATTTAATCTCTTCAACATCACCTCAAAAATCTCCCAAGATTCATCAGTTGCTGCATTTCCACCTAAATTACCCGGAACAATTGTACCAGAACCTTTTTTTCCACTGGAACTTTTTGCCCCCCAGAACTGTTGCTTTCTGTTTTTCCACTGCAGGGTAATGTGTTTTAAGCAAGGGTACATGCACTGAAACAATCGAGACCAAACAAGGGTAAAATATGCCTACTCGGCTTTCAAAGTGCAGCTTTTAAAAGGTACAGTTTCTAAAGAGTTCCCATAACAACCACTTGTCATATTGTCAGTGGCATGTGGAAAATAAAGAAACATTTGAACACACAGAGAAAATAACAACATCAACGGTAAATTACTAAAGATTCAATGAAAAATGACTTGTGTTTATTTGCACATAGCCTATATACAGTATGCATTAGGGCTGTGCAAAAAATCTAATGCGATTTTCATGCGCATCTCATCAGTAAAGATGCTCCTGTAATTAGAAGTATATCTCCAGCACGTGCGTTCAGTTCAGGGTTGCCAGGTTTTCACAACAAATCCTGCCCAGTTGCTTTTGGTCCAAAACTAGCCCAATCGCATTTCCAAGAGGTTCCCTGATAAAAATTGCTTCCTGGGGTTAAATTTTTGGCAGGGTTGCCTTGGTAAAATTTGCATTTTATATACTTCTAATTACAGAAGCACCTTTATTGATGAGATGCACATGCAAATCGCATTCGATTTTTTGCACAGCCCAAGTATAAGCAGAAGCATCGGTCACACTTTATTTTAAGATCCAATTCTAGCAATTAACAAACCTATGCCTTCTGCCTCAAACTCTTAATTTGTTGCTTATTAATAGTTAGTAAGTTAGTTGTTAAGTTTAAGTATGGGTAGGATTAGGGATGCAGAATATGTGCTTTATAAGTAGTTATACACAATCAAATTTTTGTAGCAAGAAATAAACACACACTCCAAACAAAACCACTCACAATTAACAGTTAGACAGACAGACGGAAAGAAAGAAAACATTCACAATCAGAGCTGACCAGAAATAACTCACTTTTTCAGAATCAGATGAATTGCAAACTTGCACAACATCAAAACGCACACTGCATCACACAGATGGTGTCTCAAAGATGACTTCTACACTCATCAGCTCGCACAGTTAGACATCTCCAGACTTAACTTTCCAAAAGCTTTTTCCATTATAAACAACACTTTCTAACACTAATAAGGCTTACGAAACACAGGATCTCACACGTTCCCTTCAGGCTCAGTCACTTGACTGTTCCAAGCCGTCTTTTTACATTGTACTTTTGGGTCTCAACCATGGCAAATAGTATAATGAGTATTTTTATATGCATTTACTTGACCGTAAATACAGTAAACCCGTAATGTTTTAAAATATAAAAATAATTTAAAATAATAATTTCCTATTCTAATATATTTTAAACTAATTTATTAATTTGAGATCCTGCTGATATCAAATGAATTAATTTTCAGCAATCTTCACTCTAGTCTTTAATGTCACATGATCCTTCAGAAATCACTGCAATGTGCTGATTTGGTGCTGATTTGGTTTCTTGTTGTTATCAATGTTGAAAATAGTTGTGTTGCCTAACATTTTTGTTGAAACCATGGTATCTTTGTTTTTTCAGTGTTCTGAAGATGAGAACCTTTATAAAACAGCATTTACTTGAAACAAATCTTTTGTGACAAACCTCCTTAATGTTATTTTGATCAATTTATTGCATCTATGCTTGATATATAGTATTGTAGAATTAACATTTAACTCAGACTACTTTTTCAAGCAAATTCAGTGTGGTTGACAGGTGTGCACCAATGTTCAGAAAACCACTTTCACACCATCCGAACTCTGACGTCAAACAAACTCTGGCCTGCCCCAAAAGCTATAGTGTGAAAGCAGTTAAAGAACCCCCTTCCATTCCAACCGCTGTTCTTAAACCACAACCCGCCAAAGGAACTTTCCATTTGCTAAGCTAATAAAGAGCAAGAATAGTCAAACCGGGAGCAAAAGGAGAGCATTTTAAATGGTGAAGCATGCTGAGGATCTTTTTTTCCCACAAGCCCGTGAGTTCATATTAGGGAGGGCTTTAGGTCATGGCTTTGCACCCTTGAGGCACCTTACTGTCTACAGTAACCGGGCCAAAGCAGTGCTTTGGCTGCAGCACTTTCAGTACTCGCTCTGTCTGTAGAGAGCGTGTCGGTCTGCCACTGCTCCCACCACTTCCGAGCTCGACTCAGCTTGCGTTGTTTGTCAATTCCCACTGGTATGCATGACTTTATCCCTATGAAAGAACTGCTTCCAACTCTCAAGGGGAAAAAAGCCTGAACAGAGGCGCTTTGAAGCGAACGCACATACGTGTTGCAGATGTTTGTGGAGCTGACATAAACAAGCACAAGACATGTGCCATCGGAGCATAGCAAGGCAGGTCTTCTTTTTTCCCCTCACCTACTCTGCAGCTTCATTCTTTCCATCTGCTGGGAAAGAAGATAAAGAATAATGCCACTGTTCTTTGGAGTAACCACAGACAGGGTAATAATAATGATGAGTTTAGCTGCAGGGAGAGAAGTCGGCTAGGTTGAGGTTGCATGGCTGATGGCAAAACAAGAGCACCCTGGGATTCCTTTACAGGCCCAGCGGCCCAGTGCCTGCTGAGACCATTAAGGATTATGCAATGTGGAACAGTTAGTCAATCAAGAAGAGCCCCCCCAGAGAAGAGAGGTAGGATGCAAGATTTTCTCCCACATGTCCACTTTAATTGCACACTGGAGAAGAAAAAAAATGCTTCAATTACAGTACTGTTCAAAAATGTTGAGAGCATTTTATATGTTCATGCTCACCAAGGCAGGATTTATTTGATCAATAATACAGTAATATTGTGAAATAGTGTTATAATTTAAAATAACCATTTTCTATTGTAATATATTTGAAAAGTGAATTTATTCCTGTGATGGAATACTGAATCTTTTCTAAATATGAAATTCCAACTTTATTCATTCAGCAAGGCGTAAAAAAAAAATAAAGATAACAGCCATCTAGAAATCTAATTTCTTCGTGGATTAAAGGTGCTGACAACCTCCTCGCTGATTTGTGGATGTGTTTTCATTAACACTAGGGGCCCTATCTTGCACCCAGCGCAATTGACTTTGTACACCGACGCATGTATCATTCCTATTTTGCACCCGCGCAAAGCGCGCTTTTCCCTCCACAGAAGCACGTCGCTAAACTAGTGAATGAACTTGCGCTCCCTGGGCGGTTCAGCGCAAAACAGGAGGCGTGTTCCGGCGCAAACGATCCCTGGTGCTATTTTGCTGTTCCATTACACAATTGCGCCACTGACCAGAAAAAACCTAGTCTAAAGTCAGTGGCGCGTTGCGCGTTGTTCATTATGCTATTTTAAGGGCGCATGCTTGGCCATAATGTATAGCGTGCACAACGCGCATACACTTTGCTCATGTAATCTACACAGATGCAACAGTTATTTTTGCAAATCATAAATTGTTACACTAAAAAAATATTAACACATGAGATGACGGAAATCATTGTGGTGTGACACGAAGATGTGAAAAAAAATAGGCATAAAACTAGCTCACAAATTATTCAGGCTAATTATTCTCCCATCCCCATACAACACAACTTCTCTGTCTTTCACTGCTCTTACAAGAACATCAGTCTCCTCGGCTATGAACCGCTCCTGGCGTGCGCCTGGTAAATACGTCATAATAATAGCAATCCATAATGGAACTTGCGCACCTGCTTTTAAAGGGAATGTTGGATGACGCTCTGATTGGTTTATTTCACGTTACGCCCAAACCACACCTATGAATAATGAAGCTACTTCAGACCAACCCATTTTAGATTTGCGCCGGGCGCAAGAGCCATTTATCCCGCCGGGAAAATAGCAACAGCGCCGAGACCCGCCCACAAACTTACTTGCGCTTCGCGCTTTGACACTTGCGTTTCAGATCGTTAAAATAGGGCCCAAAGTCATCACTGGCAATCAAAACCTGGAAACTGTAGCTTGCATCTGCTAAATGCTGAAACATTTTACACCATTACTATTTCATAACCCAATATTCCACCTTAAACCATTAATATATTTACAGGACAACGTAAATGGGAAGCACTTCTGGGACCTTATCTCACAAACTCAATAGATTTTTCAGTACGCAGGATTATTGTGTATGTGGGACCATCCACCTTGCTAATCAGGAATAGAAAACAGCCTCAGGTGAGAGAATGGCAGAAGGGTGAAAATGTGATCAGCGTTTTTGCATTAAGTTAATCATATAAGCATTTGGACAGAATGTAAAAAAAAAATTAAATACATTCTCTTAGATAATAAAGGTTCTTTACTGACATCTTGATTCCACGAAGAACCATTAAAATCCATGGAAATGTTCAATTCCATTTTCAAGTTCATTATAGGGGGAAAAAAGGTTCTTTAGGTTTTTAAAATGGTTCTTTTAAGAACTGTTCACTGAGAGGTTCTTTTGGGGAACCAAAAATGATTCTTCTATTTATTTATAAAAGTATAGAGACAAAAACAATAAGAGAGGCTAAAAATAGTGCTGGCAAACATTTAGCTAGTTACCAAATGTAGATTTTAAAAAAGCATGTCACATCTCGTCAAAAAAAAAGATGGGTGTTTTGTGAAGTGTTTTGAAAAACTAGCCTTAATTAAGGAGTTTTTAATTAAAAACTATTTATGTGGCTTATGCATCATTTTATTTCTGACCCTAATTTCTTTCTAAACTCTAAAAAAACTGTTGCATGAAAACAAGCTATTTCTGTCACAGGCAACGACTGCAGTGACCTTGCATAACATCTCCATATCGAAGGCACTGTTCACACTTCCCACCAAAACATCACGAAAATTACAGGGTCGAACATCTGGCTGCAGACAACACACCGAACTGGTATGATACAGCTCCACAGCAAACCATTTCAGAGAAAGCAGAGGTCAAGAGAGGCACAAAAAGAGACTAAATAAAAACATTCTCAGGTCATATCCGCAGACAAGCCATTTCTTTTTGTTTCAAAGGGAAGAGGAAGGTCTTGCTCACTGGCAAACACATGGACCATCCTGGAGGTTAAGCCAGATAAGTTTAATTGCTATGTGTACATGACGCTGGTATAGAAAATCTATATGCTATGCTGGGTCTCATTGAAATTGACGCTGCCTTCATGCCTCTAGGCCAAAATGAGTGAGTGAGGTCCTAATCAATGGGAGGAGACAGTGCAAACCAGCATGCCAGTCAACCATGGTAATTACAAAGCACAGGTGCTAATACCTTGGCATTTCATTAAAAAAAAAAAAAAAATACTAGCAACTGGATTATTAGGCAGGCATGAAGAAATGCAAGCAAATCCCTGCGTAAGGTTAACAAATTACACTTGGAACGCTCCAGATCATAAATTTTCCATCTCTGTCTTCAATTGCAAGGAGTAACAGTGGCTTTTAAGAGAAAGCATATGCAAAATAATCAACCACTGCATGCATTCACACACCAGCAAACTGAGCCAAGTATGACCAAAAGAGAGTTAGTGTCTGAATTACAGCTCCTGCATGTTAAGCTGCTCTAAGAGGCACCTGGTCACTTTAAGCAGGGGATTTATTGAGAAGTTGCCCACATTTTGACTTTAAACATAAGTGTTACAGACAGAATGGGTGCTATTGGTCTGAAAGCATAGGTTTGTGGTCCAGTCTTGAAGTTCAGCTCACTAACAGTTGTCAAGAAGGTAGTGCACATTTACAAATGCTGCTGGTAGTTCCCACTGCAGTCACATTTATGTAGCCTTCACCTAAATTAAACAAAATGGTTCATCAAACCAAAACCAGCAATTGTTTCTGCATTGCTCACTTCATTTGTACCTGTCCAGAAATGTCACCACAACCAAGTTAGTGGTTTTATGGCCAAATTTATAGTAGTTTTATAAGAGTCTGTGACTCTGAAGAGGTTGAGACTACACTATTTCTTTCTCTGCCATAAAACTCACAGTACAAGAGTGACACACTTAGAAAAACGATCAAGCGTCATTCCACATTTTACAAAAGTGCCAGGAACACATCAAACGCGAGTATTTCTGTCATTCATCTGCTTTGCACAACACATCTGAGATGAAAAACTCTAGACAATACAATATATTTGTGCAGTATTCCTAACGTTTATTCATGCCTTGCTTAATGGTTTCTTCAATATATTCTAGTTATCAATATTAAAAAACACACACACCATGTTACATACACTTATAGTGTATGTAAAACAACAATGCCAAGCTGAATTGAAAGACACTGCCGTGATTAACGATTAATTAATACATTACATATGACGTGATACATATCTAAAACATGAATTATCATTGACACATTGCAAAATATGAACAAGTGCAGTAATACAGCGTTTGCCTTGTTACTTTATAACGTGGCCGAATGGGCTGCTTGAGTTTAGGCTCAACTACCCCCCAGCAAACATCATATTATTCTCGTTTAAAACTCACCCTTTCCCCGGAAAGAAAGGCTGTCAAGCCGAGGGTTAATATCATCCAAACGTTCCTCATTATTCCTTAGTCTTCGCTTGTGAAAACGGGAAATATCGTCCGCGTGTCTGTTTCCACTTTTGGGAGAAACTCTTCCCTCTCTCTCGCTCGCGCTCCAATCACGCTCTCTCAGAGGACTCAACTCAAATCCCACCGGATACGAGTTATTTTTTTTGTCTGCTTATTCCTCCGCGCACCTTTTAACTCTAAAATAGGTAGTTTTCGGTATGTTTCGTCGAGGTTTGCGAGTTGAGTTCACGGTTGCACGCGTTTACAGCTGCACTCGTCTCGCAAACGTGAATTTAACGTGAGGTCTCTCGGCCATATGTCTGAAGTGGAACTCTGCTGTCGAGCCACCCGCAGGACTGAGGAAAATACGGGTCAAACAGAGGGAGAGCTTGAGCAATGATTGACAGATAGCGCGACCATATGGGCGCTTGGCCAGAGAGAGAGAGAGAGAGAGACCGCGAAAGAGAGGAGACGACACTTCAATTTTGGTTTGCAAAATTTTTTTTTTTTCGTGTCATGTCAGATTTAAGTACTAAACCATAGTACTTAAACCAGTTATAACCGATTTAAACGGAATTAATTGTTCCGAGCTGTTCTCGGAGCTGAGTCGACAACTCCTTGAACCGTGAATCTGTGCCAAATTCTTAAAGGATTTTATGTTAAAGGCTTTTTAAAGTGTACGTTCAACATAAATGAACCTGCTAGAACTCACTAAATGAATAGTAAATGCAATGTCTCCCCCTAATGGACAAATTCGTAGCACGTGGTTGCAAACATTATCATGGAGAATAAAAATTAAAAATTACATTTATGCATTTTACAGACGCTTTTATCCCAAGCCACTTACAGTGCATTAATAATAAATAATCCTGTTTTTCATTTCGTTATCTTCTCTGAGTGGTCATGGTTTAAATTCACTGACCACTAAGAAACAATATTAAGCCTGCTTTTTTGTTTCAGTAATATGCATTTGAAAGGAATTAAGAAGCAGGAAATTGCTTTGGAATAATTGGACTCTTGTTTCCTGATCTTGAGAACTGCCAAATTTAACCAATTGACCTCCCTGGCTGCACACAAACACATGCATGATTGCACCCCTCCCTCATCTTACTTTACAGTCCAAGATTATTAACAGTGACATCCTAGATTACCCCGCCAGTTAAGGTGATGGTAAAGCCTCATCTGCAAGAACCCTGAGGGCCCCCTTGTGCCCTTAATATACAGCCAAGTATGGGGGTGATGACCCATACTCAGAATTTGTGCCCTGCATTTAACCCATCCAAAGTACACACACACAGCAGCGAACACATTACTGTTACACATACATTATATCAACAGATATCCAATAATTATAATGATACTATAAAAATTAATAAGCCATTTGTCTAATATTTGATACAAAAGTAATGTAATACATTTTATTTACCCACATTTGCATACTTAGCTTTCTTAGTTTATTCCATGTTTTCTTTTTTTCGTCTTGAATCATTTCCATGAGGACTGAACTGAATAACAACATCGAAAGTGCCACCTAGTGACATGTATTGTTATTTTCCAAAATTAAATATGATTGTAGCCGGTAACCATCATGCAAAACACAGGGGACAATAACCAGGGCAATAAATAATAGTTGAAAGAAATTTGCATGTTGTAAAACACACAAAAACCAAAAGGTAGTTTTGTTGTCCTCTTCCTCGTCCTCAGTCTCCTCTTCACTCTGGCCTCCCTGAGG
>NC_068389.1:18784017-18933978 GCF_023724105.1 Carassius gibelio | reverse complement strand
CCACAAGTGGTGAAAACTGAAATGAACTGGACAAGATGCTAAGCCAGAAAGGGCCACAAACGCGCCAACATGGTTTCGTAGCTGACATGGGGCTGGAAGGAAATGCAAAAGGAGAAAAAGCAGGCTCAGGATTGCAGTGGTGATAATGAGGATAGAAGTCTGCAGCTAGGAACCAACCAGGAGGACACAGGGAATAACAGGACAATAATTTCTGGTCTTCTATTAATAGATAAGATAAAATGTGGAATTTTGTTGTTGTTGTTTTTAGAACAAAAAGTGATAAAGCATATGTTTTTTGATCTTTCAGTTGGGTACGAAATGTTAGTCTAAGGTAATATTTAGATGTTGTAAATCAGTGTATTTATTACTTATGCTGTGTTTGATTGAAATGTTGTGTGAGTAATCTGCACCATAGTGCACCATTTATTCACCAATAGGGCTTTTATGAGGCTATAATACTTAGTAATATAAACAATACAACACAAGCTTTACAGCCATGCTGATTATTCAGAGCAACTCTGCCAACATTTGACATCAAAAAATTAATAAAAAATATACAAATAAAATAAAAAATCCACAGCAGAATTAACCATTGTGTCTCCAAGCAAGTAAGTAGTGTTTCTGAAATAACCGTTAAATGATTGATTCAGTTTAATTTCCGAATGAATTTGTGTTTTTGACAAAATGTTCAATTGATTATTCAGTTAGTGAGTGCATTTAACCTATCCAAAGTGCACACACACACACAGCAGTCAACACACACCCGGAGCAGTTTTTGAAAAGATTTGCTCATCATTCTGATGGTTCACTCACTTCTTACGAGGTTAATGGCCTATGTTTCTTTCCCATGCTCCCTCCAAGCATCTGTTCTGGGAGTTTGTTGAGAGATTACAAAATATTGTGAAAAAGGAAGTCGTGAAGGAAGTCGTGGCCTAGTGGTTAGAGAGTTTGACTCCTAACCATAGGAGTTGTGGGTTTGAGTCTCGGGCCGGCAATACCACAACTGAGGTGCCCTTGAGCAAGGCACCAAACCCCCAACTGTTCCCTGGGTGCTGCAGCATAAATGACTGCCCACTGCTCCGTGTGTGTGTGTTCACTGCTCTGGGTGTGTGTTCACGGTTTGTGTGCACTTTGGATGGGTTAAATGCAGAGCACAAATTCTGAGTATGAGTCACCATACTTGGCTGTATGTCATGTCACAAAAAAAAAAAAAAAGGCAGATCACTTTATGGCAGCATCAAATACATGTGTACAGCTAACCACTGTAATGATCAGTGAAATATTTACTGCACTCATTAAACTGTGGGACTACAAAGACTTCAAAACTTCATACTGTCAATACAATGTTGCATTTTATTTGTAAGTAGCATACTAGCATTACAATTTGCATTGTTTTCTAAATAATATGCACAATCTTCTTAGGAGAAAGAAGAACGGCCTTGTCAAAAAAAAAAAAAAAACAGCGCTTTGGTCAACTTAAAAAGCCTCTGGCAAAACTGGGCATTGGAGCATACCATCAATCAGAAGCTCAACCCCTTCAGCGAGGACTTTGATTATGAGTACTCCATGTCAACATTTCTGGGGAAGGGTGAAGAAGGAACCAGTCGGCCCAAAGAGGGCTGCAAGACAGCAGAGAGGGCCAAACATGCAGAAGCACACATCCACCGGGAGATAGATGACATGTGCTTTTTCATAAGGACCATGGCGGACCTGGGTTCAGATGGTTACACTAGACTGACTTTTGCCGATATGTTTGACAGATATGTGCGGATCTCTAAAAAAGTCGTTGGCATGATAATAAGCGCCAGGAAGCATGGAAAGGTAGCTTTTGAGGGGGAGATGCTGTGGCAAGGCAAGGATGATGGAGTCATAATTACACTGTTAAAATGACAGAAGACTGACACTGTGTGGTGATTCTTAACTTAATCTGAACGATCTTAATGCTTTTGATAAAATACAGAAATGTATGTTAAATTGTATTATTAAATTATTATGTTTCTATGTGTTTATATGTATGTATTAAGGTTTGTAAGTTTGCAGACTGAGTTTTCTGAGCAGTCTCAGCCGTGTTTGTTTACTTATGTGTATGCATGAACATGAAGATTTATTTAACTGAATCATACTTTCTAAATAAAACTAAACTATGCTAAAAGGCTATACAGTAGATATAATAAGGGCTGCTCTGATAACTTATTCAGTCATATTGTAAATCATCCAGAAGAGGGAGCAGTACGATAACGCTACCATTTCCTCCTTGCCATGTTTTTGCGGTCATTAAAATCTGGATAATATCTCTGCAAAATGTTCCCATCTCTTCATATAATCCAGATTACACGTCTGATGGCAGATGGAGTATTCTGTCGATGGCTTTTCATACCTTTTCTGGACCTTTACACTGTTATTTACCCGCCAGTCTATGGGACAGTCTCAAGCCTCCAGGTTTTCATCCAATATATCCTAAATTTTGTTCAGAAGATGAATAAAGCTTTTACGGGTTTGGAATGACATGGGGGTAAGTGATTAATGACAACATTTTCATTTTAGGGTGGAGTATCCCTTTAACCACCCCAAAGAACTGCTGAAGAACCGATAAAATGCAAGTATTTGAGAAAAACCAGATGGGCCTTTGTTTTAATTAGTATACATATTATTACAAAAAATGCTGTATTTTGACAATTTGTAAATTTGGAAGTAGCCTACATTACAAGAATAACCATTTTTACTTTCAAGGTGATTTAAAATGCAAATAAAAAATAAATAATGCCTGCAATCTTTTATAAAACAATATATCACAGCAAAAATGTCAGCATGTTTATGGGAAGCTTATTGGAATTGTGTCAACCTACAGTAAGTGCGTGAAGATAGTCATGTAGCAGAACAGTGTATTCAGTCACATATCACACTGATAAGTAATGCCAAACATACATTCTTTGATTGTCATTTGTCTGGAATCCAGAAAAACAAGAGCTGACCGTAATCTTCAGGAATGCGGACAAAAGAAAAAAAAAAACCTTTAGAGGAAGTGCTTTATCATAACATAAAAATGTGGATTAAAAAAATCTTATACCTGGACCTGATGGACAGGCAAGCTCTTTAGCTCTACCTGAAGGTTTCAATTTAAAAGAATGGCGTAATAGTAGTCTACACTTTGTATGTTCCACATTGGCTATTTATTAGCAATGCTGAGTGTCCATAATCCACTGATTAATAATAATAATTATAATAATTATAATAAAATTCATATAAATGTATAATTCACGAAAAGCTACTTGGTCATATCCAAAATGTTTGGATTCATGTGGCTTCCCCCATCATTTGTTCCAGGATCCATGATGACCACCAAGGGGCTCCAACTGTAATGGAATTGATCTAGAAGTGTACTCTCCATTCATTGGCTGTCTGTGGGTATTGGTTGAACAAGAGTCTTGAGGGTTGTGGAGCTGCCAGAAGGTGACCTGTTATTGTCACAATTTACAGCTGGAAAATGAAATTACTGGTGTTTTACTTTCCTGAGACTTGGATAATGAACTTGTTCTTGATGTAGGTTGTCTCCACTATATCTTTCTACAGATATTGCTCTCCATCTCCCTGTCACAAAACTAACAACAAACAAAAGCCCCAAGACAATTCATTAGAGTGGGTTTGAAACAATGCTGTGTAGTATTTTTTTTTTTTTTCAATTAAACCTATTCAAGATACTTTTATATTGCCACACGAGAACAAAATGAACCATATATAATTATAGATGGCATATATTCTTACACAATTCCCATATTCCCATTTGAATTAGGTTGTGATGTGATCAGTTCATACAGTGATAGGGATGTAGGTTTACATGATAATCATTTTCTAAAAGATTCATGCTCATCATTTTTGTATTTACTCATGCAAAAGGAACTGAGAAAGCCTGAGTTCCACAGACAGTGATCTGTGTAATGATGCCTCTTCAGTCTCTGCATTCTCCACTTTAGCTTCTGTGTCATCCTGGGATGTCAAACTCTTTCAAAGGAACTGGTCTTGATAAAGGGCTCTTCGGTTGTTCTGATTCAGTGTTGTCCTTTATGGACAGCTAGAGATGAAAAAAAGTAGAGGAAAACATTTGCACTAACTACCATATTAGAAAAGAGCTTACCAACTCTGACCTAAAATGTTAAAGGAGCCTTTGACTTACTGTATGGGAGTTCATAGGTTAAGATTTATACATATGTCTTTTTAAACCTGTTAGAAATTATAACAGTGGAGAATTCTCTGTCACAATAGAACTTTTCAAAAATAATATTCAGTGAGTTATAGGCATGCAAGAGGTTCACAGTTACACAAGTTCATATATATATATATAATTTCATAAAACATACTGTATGAATAAACATCAGTTTTTCATCAGAGTTGACAATGGATAACCAGTTTGCTTTCAAATTTGTAATCCAGATTTCTTGCAGCCTATCTCCCATGTATGTTTTGCCTTGGATAAATGTAATTGTCATAGTTTAATGAATAAACACGTAGACAGACAGACAGATATTTAAACAAATCAACATGTTATGCTGACTATTACGGCCTAATGAGTCGAAACCAGTCTAACAACGGGGTTAAAAATCCAGAAACTTTAAGGTGGAACTACAATACCCATGGTTCTGTGGGAGCACATTTCACGCTTTTCCAGCACACTCCGCTTTGGCAGTGGTTCCTTGGAAGACGCTTTGGCAGAGTGGGGTACTCAGACAACCAACAGTTTTACCTTCCCATGATGCGCGAACTCATGGAGTAGCAGCATGGCTGTTCAAGGTAAGACTTCAACGAACGTCTCGAGATGAATTTCTGCGGAAATATTTGTTTATTGAAAAGAACGCTTCAACAGCAAACAAACAAACAACGCTTCCCCACAGTCGGGATTATGATTGGCTGCCGATCAGCCGCAGATCTTTGTCCTTCTCTTGGGCTGGAAACCTATGACATAGAGATGGGCTCACGGGGCCCGTGGGCTTGAGATCAGTCTATGCATGTACTGTAAAGATTCACGATCTGCATCATTCAGCATCTACACGTCCACCCACTGATTCACATCTCACCGCGGAGCACCATTGAGAGAAACAGAACAGCACACAGCATGTTCCTACTCCGAGATAACCATTGTAACATCTAGAACCAGTATTTTGGGCGACTGTTTCACGTAGATCATTGAGATGCGATGCGCTTTTCATTGAGGAGCAGCAGATTGGCGCGAGCGCTTTTTTATTAATCAGCTTTCATAAGGCGCGCGAGCTGGACGCTTCTGTTAGACAGGTGTTTCGTTTGTGTTTCGACCACCTGCTCTGGTACCATGATGTTAGGGCAGTCTCCACACCTTATCGGGGGGATCCACTGGATTCAAAACCCAATGCGAGGTAGGTTTATCTCTGAGGACAACGTGTCGCTGTATTTCATTGCTGATGCTGATGTCATTTCTTGAAACTTGTATTGAATGACGACTTATCGATTGTTACTGTATCGTACTGGCGATACAAATTAAAGCAGTTTACTGAGGTTATGAATATTGTGAAGTATCAACATCACTTAAGTCACATGTATGATTCGGTCATGTTGTCACTTATTAACGTCAAATATTATTTTTGAAGTGAATTAAAGTCACTTCCTCTGCACGTGAGATATGCATGGCACTGACATTAAGCGGCAGAAATATGTAGGCTATGTTATGATGAAAAGTTTGACATGTATAAAATGGGGAACGTAGGTATGCTTCCTGTGAGGAGAAATTTGTTGAAATGGCCTGGTGACAAAGCGCATAGTCACAGGAGACATTCAAAGACATTTCCATTCTCAGGCCCATGAACTGATTCAAGATCAAAACGGTGAGAGAGTGATGTGGTGCAACACATTGCTAATTTGTATGCAACGTTGAAGTAACTCGAAAGATAGTACGTTCCAGAATACAGCTTCTGAAGAGAGCAAGCTCTTATCTTTGATCAAAAGAAAGTTGTTACAAGAACCAGTTTCTTCCATATAGGGCAGTCGAGTTGGCGATGATTTTTTTTTTTTTAGAGGTTAAGAATGTTCTTTGTTACATTTAAAGTACATTTAAAGACCGCAATTTTGGTTTTAAGTGCTTGTGGTCTTTCAGCAGGGTTATTTTCTATCTAAGACAAGTTAGTCTAATGAGGCATTAGTTTTTGTTTTAAAATTCTGAACTTCAGTATATACACACTGCCTTTTCATGTTTGGGGTCAATAATCTTGTAAAAAAAAAAAAAAAAAAAAATATATATATATATATATATATATATATATGAAAGATATTAATACTTTATTCAGCAAATAATTATGCATTAAATTAATTCAAAGAGACAGTAAACTTTTGCAACAAATGTTACTTCAAACAAATGCTGTTCTATGGAACTTTCTACTTATCAATTAAATCTGAAAAATGTGCATCATGGTTTCCACAATGACCCAGTCCAAATAATACATTAGTGAAATTTGGAGATCAGGGAATCATGACAAAATCATTGTTGAAGGTCACAAGGGAGAAAGGCAAGCAGGTACTGATTTTCCCAGGCATCTCAAATAGCATGCCACTGACATTGTAGAAGTTAATTTCACTTCTTTAGAATGTAAGAAGAAACAACATTTAAAGATTTTAGGAAAGATTGCTGTCATGTATCTAAGCTGGAGGCTAGGAATGTGCACTGAATGTTCTATGTGCACTGAAAACCCAAAGGAGGCTTTCATACATTTGATAAAATTACAGAATGTTTGCAAGTGAGAGAAACTTATCTCAAGGTGTGAAAAGTATACAAGTTAGATTTTTATTTTAATGGTGTCATAAAAATTCAACATGCTTGGTGAATGAGAAATAGGATTTTCAGAATGATGCCTTGAAAGCTGTTCACACAACTCATATTGAAACTGGCTGCCTTTCAGATATTGGAAATACACCAGAGTGTGGATGTAGCAGCTTTGTTCTGAAGGTTTCAGGCTTAGAAAGGGTGGAAACAGATTAATATTGTTACATGCACCATTTTGAGAGGTTTAACTCAATGCCATTGATACGTAGATGCACTTTTCTTTTTCCAGCTTTTAAAATCTAATTTTAATCGTGTTGTTTTAAGGAAAGCTTAAAGAGCCACACAGATGGGAAATCAAAAATTACCTGTATTACAGTGTATGATGTAGCTGTCCAGCTGAGTAAACAATGTGCAAAATTTTTTTAAAAAAAAGTACACGATTTATAAAGTTATTGGCTTCTAAAGTAAGGAGTCGACTCTGAATCGTTGAAACGAGTCGTTATAGATTTCAAATCTTTTGCCCATCTCTATGTACATCACTAGGAGCACTTTGCATAATAATCTCCGCCTACCGTGGTGGGAGAAACGGAACTCTGACCTGCCCCACCCCCCCACACAGACGCTCTGGTGTGATAGCATCATGTCGAGGAGACCGTTTGTTTTATTTTCTCTGCCAAAGAATGAAGATCAGAAGAACCAATGGCTAAAATTCATTTTCACCACAATACCAGAGCAGTACAACAAATCCCTTTTGTTGTGTTCACAACATTTCACTGATGACTGCTTTTCTAATCTCGGTGAGTACAGCGGGATTTTCAAAGCATTTGGCCATAAAAGAGGGTTCATTACCAACTTTATTTAGAACAACGAGCATCTCTGAATCACAACGCGAAGTATGATTATGAAGTTATGTCTCTGTTTTCTCCCGAGCGTCTTATCAGTATGTGTGCGCTGTCTGCAGCCTGTCTGCACTGATCGTCATGTACAAACACGTCATTAAAATGAAGTGTAACTCCGTGAATACTCAACGAAGAGACATGAGAGAGATATCAATAGAAAGCTTGACATGTGTACTTTAAAACTAAACAAGTGCTGCCGAAAACAGATATTCTGTGATAAAGTAATCCATATGAAAACAACGCAATGTCTGTTTTTCATGTCTCCCTTCATTATATCTAATGTGACCACGCCCCCGCGCTGAACGCGCTATTCAGATTCAAACTGAAGCGGGCGGCTTGAATACACCCACACAGAAGAAAAAGCAGCGAGACTGTTCAAGTTTTTTATTTTACTGTTTGCTTCGCGATGAGAGGAATAAGACATAATTCACCCCAAACAGATGCTAACGCATAGTTTACCGTGGAGGTGTGTGCGGAACAACCAATCCAAACTGGTTATGTTAGTTGACCAATCGGAACACAGTATGCTACCGAAAGGTGGGGTTTAAGGAAACTGAATCTTTTGAACAGCTTCGCGCAAACCGTTTGGGGATCTCTGAGAATTGAGGTCATTTTAAAATGATATTTTGACAAAATGACAATGTTTTTTAACCTTGGATGGATTTAAACCTAATGTACAGGACTTATAAACAGTGATAGGAAGCTTAGAATTTTCATCTTACTGGCTCTTTAAATTTGTCATTATTTACTGATAATAGTCTCCTCTTGCAGCTCTCATATATGTTTATATTAGAAATATATAGGCAAGTTTGATGTTAACAGGCCAAAATGATTACAACGAATTTGAATATGTGCATATTCATCTGTCAGCCATCGATGATTTGATTTGCACAGAATATTCAGTTTTTTATCAAGAACATTACAAGATAAAATATAACACTATTCTGGCATTCCTCAGTAAGTTATCTGTGCATCTGTTGATGCCTGAGCAATGTACAGTATTTGTTTTTCATACCATAGATCAAGTATATGTACATTTCTTCTTAGGAATACTATGTGAACAAGTAGGGAGCATCAATCTGTTAGATATTTAAAGGGGGGGGGGGGGGGGGGTGTGTGTGAAATGCTCGTTTTCACTCAATAACCTGTTAATCTTGAGTACCTATAGAGTAGTACTGCATTCTTCATAACTCCAAAAAGTGTTTAGTTTTATTATATTCATAAGAGAAAGATAGTCTGTACTGATTTTTCCCGGAAAAACACGACCAACTGGAGGTGTGACGTGTGGGCGGAGCTAAAGAATCACGAGCGCCAGTAGGCTCGCACTAACAAGGAGGCAGAGATAATTTAAGCAGTTTTACTCACCGCATGCGGTTCCAACACACGATCGTGACCCTTTTTCGTTGGGATTGCATCATCCTTAAGAAATAAACGATACGCAAATCCGTCGTCAAACAGGGCCTTGTTTTCGAAATGCAGGGAACAAACACAAACACTTGCACAACTCCGTTGATGCTCTGTAAAAATAAACTCCATCCACTGGTCCCTTAATGCTGTTTTTTCTTTGGTAATCTGTGCAGGGTTGTCTTGCCCTGGCAACCAAAAACACACTCCTTTTGTGACATTTCGCGACGCTCTCGCTCTGATCAGTGATTGTCTATGCTCAGCCTCTCATTGCTCTGCTATATGGGAGCGCGCGCTCTTCCGGCAGACGTGCCCGTAGGACCCATATAAGGAAATTCTGCTCCATCTAACGTCACACAGAGCCATACTCGAAAAAAACTTTCCGAAACTTGTGACAAACCGGAAGGAGTATTTTGGGAACAGAAATACTCCTTCAAACGCACAACTTAATTTTTGAGACTTTGTCCATGTTTAGCATGGGAATCCAACTCTTTAACAGTGTAAAAAACTCAGTATGCATGAAATAGCATTTCACCCCCCCTTTAAAGAGACTTCACATATAGAGACTGAAACATTTCCATTCTAAGTCATAGGGGCCATGTCGGGTAAGCTGTAAATGCTGTCTCACCCACTGGAGGGATCAATATGGATTGCTCTTCACGTCTATTTATTCACTGCTCATAGCTATTTTTGCCTTAGAGAGTTGACGCTGAAGGGGAGGGATAAAGATAGTCAGTCTAATTTAAGACCTGATTAATATTCGTCTGAATTTAGGGAAGCTAGAGGAGCTGGCTGCTACTGTCATGTTCACAGCAATGAAACATATTAAGTTTGCACAAGTGTGCATGTTCAGAGGCTTTTCAGTATTTTTAGTACCTGATTAGTTAGCTGTAATTGAAGCAATTTGACGTTATCATCCCTATTTTAGTGAATTGTTTGTTACCAAGTAAAGGATGGATATGTTATCAGACTTGTGTCAGCCTAAGATGCTGGACTGGCTGTCAATGCAAGTCATCAAGTGTTGAATTTTTTCACTTTTATTCTTTGTGGTGTGATTAACAAATATCTCAGTGTCAAATTTTTATGGTATGGCAGTTACAGTACATGTCAGTTAGTATAGATCTTACACATCATATGATATAGGCAGATTTTTGTCTAAACAAGTCCCAATTTCAGTATCTTCAGATCAAGCTGTTTTGTTTATAAGCAATTACATATGAACATTTGGTTTTCTGCAAGGACAAGCTTCTTACTTTCATGCTAAGTAATGTATTTCCAACTGTTGCAATAAATAACTCATCTGCTAGTTATTATTAGCTGTCAGATTGCAGGTAGATTCACTGGATGCCTTAAATTGATCTCTTGCACAGAGCTGAAATAAACTTTTCAGAGCATTAGTTTGTAAGGCTTTGCATTAGTTAAGTTAAATGTCACTAATTTGACAATTGATTAGTGACAAAAATTTCCAGGTTTAAACTTGATTTTAAATTTAGTATTTTCACATTGTTCCATAGTTGTGCCCTCAAATGTACAGTACAGACATTAAAGAGTCACTGTTTGTTTGCTTCAGTATAATTTGGATTACGACATAATGTATTAGAGGAACTGACATATCATAGATGAGAAATACAGTGCTGACTGTTGCTGAACTTTGAGTATTGTATGCTAATGTCACCATTTGCAGGAAATAGCAGGCATCAGGTATCTCTTTCCTTGGTTAAATATGCTTAGGCTACATATCAAATTTGGATAGCCATAAGCAGTTGCAAGTGGGGAAGTCATAAATGATTACTGCAGAAAGATTATTTTGAGTGGCATAAAGAACATAATATGAGAACAAAATAAAAAGACAGGTTCCCCTTTGTGGATCTTGAGAGAGGTTTTACAAGTAGAAAGTTCACAGTCCCAGTTGGACGGACGCAAGCAAGAAACTTCTTGTTTCTGTATCAAGTCACAAATCCCTAAATAGGATTTTGAAATGCTTTCAAAATCTTGCTCCTGATTAAATATTTATATCTGTCTCAGTATGTTGCGTCCATAATATTAACTTGGCATACTTGCTATTTATAATCTCTCTCTCAAGCTCTTGACTGTTTCAAATGTGCAGCGAGTGTTTTGCCTGCTAAGCAAGTTATTGTTAGGTCAATGTTGAGGATATTTTTAGAGTAACATTGTGTCTATTTAAAGTGGGTCACTGGCTTTTTTTTTCTACTCACTCAGTACAGTACATCTTTGAATGCATCAAGTTTTTTGCTCAGCATCAATTGGTTGAATTGTAAAAAGTAAAAAACCTGGAGCCATGAATGCTTTGGACATATCGTCCAGTGACTCCAGTCTTAATTTTTGATAAGATGTCAGATTGCATCACTTTAGAAACAATGAGGGATAAATTGCCCTTTTGTTTTTCTCTTCCGACTAGAACCCAGCTGACCAACGGTACCCTGAGATCCAGATTGGATTTGGAGATGTAATGAATTCAGTAGACCCACACTTTGTCTTCCAGGGCAGGGCTTCCAATATCCATATCCAGTTCCAGAATTAAGGTGACCTACTTTATAGAGCAGGGACAATCCCTTTATCTTGGTTGATGGTTTAAAATTGAGAAAGGGGGCCAGGATTGGAAGGTTTTTCTTGGCTCACATTTGGGACAATTAGCTCTCTCTTTCCTCTTTCTCTGTGCATCTTCAAAGAGCACAATTAGCGCTTTAGCAACCGTGTAACAAAGAGTCCACTGAGATGTGGCCCTGCTAATTTGAAAGCTGTTCTTCAGAGTTTTCAGAGTTGGGTTATTGAACTTTCTTCTAAAATTTCAACTGCACAGGCCTGTACACTTAGATCTGTCTAACAGATAAAAATTTCAATAGTAAAGTCAGTCATATTAAAACATGAATTTTTTTGAAATTCTCAGAGACCCAAGCTTGAGAGTAATGATGCATTTTCTTTTCCCCTCCACTAAATGTCACTAAATGCAGTGCAGTTTTACATTTTTAAAAGCTTTCCTAGTGAGAGTGAGGGCCAAAAATTCAGTATGGTCATCTAACAGGAGCCTTCTGACACTCTAAAGTTAATTAAGCACTGCTCATAATCATTTGTAATATTTATGTTATTTACTGTGTATGATGTGTAAAGTACGGTGGCCAAGATAGCTCAACGTGATGCAACTTAAGAAAACACATGCAAATAGAAAAAGCACCAGCAAATTAAGAAAACATCTTCATCAGTTTGACAACACATTTCTAGAAAAATTAATACAAGACATAGTCAACCAGACGATGAACACTATTAACAGCAATTATAATGTGATTGCATATTAAGTAGCAATATTTGTTAGTTCTGTTTGTTGTTTTAGGGTTAGCATCATCTGAGGTCCTCTGAGGGTCAGCATCATCTCTTTCCAGGTGTTCTGGATCCAGACTGGAGCTTGTGTAAATCCTAGGCAAAACAGAAACACATAGAGACATAATTAGCGGAGCTGCTGTTCCAACAAAGTCAAATTAATTAGTTTAACCAAAGATACAGAATAAGAATACGCATTCGATCAGAAACAACTGCAGTCACAAATTATGAGATGCATTATTCAAATAAACAGAGGGAGTGTGACTGAACCCCGAACATTATCAGAAAGACTATTCCTTTAGTGGATTTTGCTATCCTAGGAACTACCAAAAGTACAGCGATTTGTTTCACAGTTACATTGTGTATTTTGTGTATTTGTATTTAAGCTAATAATATCGAAACAAGCTAAGGAATCATATGATCAGGATGTTAAAAGAAATAAAAACCACACCCTTCAGAGTAGACATTGAAGCCTGTCCCAGCCAGTTTCGTCACTTGTTGCAGTTCTCTTATACATTTCCGATTTGGTCTTTGCATATTTGCAGCATATTTCTGAGTTGTGAGTCTCTGCAGTGTGTGTTTCTGTGTTGGTTGTGTTAAAGTGATTTAATACATTCATAGTTTATATTTTCACAAGCCACTAAAGGAAATGAACACATTCAGTATAGTAAAACTCTGCTAAAACGTCAGTTTAGTCCTCAAGTCATGGAGAAGAGCTTGATTTGGTCATAATTGTTGTATATACTGTAATAGGTTATTGCATCTAGCCTCCAACAGTGTGTGTGTCAGAGCAATTGACAACATTCAAAGTGAACTGACCTCAAAGTAGACCCTAATCTTTATTTCTTTACCCCATCCAACTAATGAAGTACATTTATATTCTGAATCAGCTGATTCTCGACTAACTCCACTTCTGTTTCTGGGTCACACACTGAGTGCACAAACAAACCACTCCACTGTTAAAAGACATGCCATCTAGCCTTCACAAGCACAGCCTAACCCACCATGAAGCACACTAGAGCGCTGCAGATCATATGCTCATATGCTGCTGAGGCTAATGGTAATATGAGTCATGATGTTCAGACACTATTGAGCTGAATCAATCCTCTGTTCATTCATCCTTTCCGGCCTTTAGAATTATAGGAGATGCTTAACTCTGTAAACCAACACTGCTTTCCTTCTCCTGGTTTAAAATGACACTAGATAATTTTTATTTTTACAAATCACATTATCAACCTTTTGTTTTCTTTTGAAATACGGAAACAAACTGAAATTTGTAAAATAAAAAAAATAAAAATTCTTCAAATATTTCTCTTAAATATTTAAATGTTTATGTAACAGTACAGTTCAAACAACATCAATGTCTTCTGTTTGATTTTCAGGTAAAGCAATGTAAGCAAATTGACTCCATTGCACTGAAATGCATTGTCAAAATGAGCTCAATGCCTAAATGTAAATGGGCTCTTGAGGTGAAAATGAGAGGAGGACGATTTAGTGTTAATAAAAATAACAATTTCAGTTCAAATTTCATTTGTATATTTTGTTTGTAATTTCACAGCTGTAATAGCATAACATGTTACTGAAGTTGGAAAGTGGCACTTTTCTATCACAAATGTGCTGAATCTGCTGATGTAATTACACCCTTTAGATAGAGAAGGGGAGGGGGAGGCTGGGGGAGAGCAGAGCTCTGGTGCCTCTGTTGGTAAAAAAAATAAATAAATCCTTTTCCCAACCACCATCGAATGTTCCCTTTCAGAGCTGAGGACTTTTGAGAAAAAAAAACCCAAGGGAGGCTTGGTATATCAACCAATCATCATAGAGATGTGAATTACGTGCTTTTAGTTTGTACTTCTCGCGCTGCGCTGATAATGTACCAAGTACTTCTAATGAGCAGTGATCTTGAATATCGTCAACATTTCAATAAATTAGAATGTCATGGAAAAGTTGTTTTGAAACTTATTGTGAAACTTGTGTATTAAATAAATTCATTACACACAGACTGAAGTAGTTTGGGTCTTTTGGTTCTTTTAATTGTGATGATTATGATGATGATTTTGATTTCCTGAGCCTTCAAAATGATCTCTCGGTTTGGTTCACTAAGCTACACAATCATACCATTTGAAAAATTTTTAAATTTAATTTATTCCTTAATTAATTTATTTAAAATGTATTACATTTTCAGCATCATTACTCCAGTCTCCAGTGTCACATGATCCTTCAGAATCCATTCTAATATGCTGATTTGCTGCTCAAGAAATATTTCTTATGATATATGTTGAAAACAGTGATTAATATCTGCTGATTAATATTTTTGTGGAAACCGTGAACATTTTTCAGGGTTCTTTGGTGAATAGAAAGTTCAAGAGAACAGCATTTATTTGAAATGCCAATCTTTTGAAGCATTATAAATGTATTTGTCTTTTGAACAATTTGATGCTTCCTGGCTGGATAAAAGCATTAATATATATATATATATATATATATATATATATATATATATATATATATATATATATATATATATATATATATATATATATATATATATATATATATATATATATATAATATATATTTCCCCTAAACCATATAGCACACTAATGTTTTCAGTGGTTTTATTATAATTTTTTCCTTTACGTTTGCAGACATGATCACTATTCTGCTGTGAATATTCCTAAAATGTCTTCTTTCTTATTCCAATTAAAAAAAATAAAAAATGTAAATACATAAGTGTACGTAAATATTGACAGCATTTACATTTTTGGTTGAACTAGTACTTTAAATGAGGAGGAGGAAAAGCAGCTGCCTGGGTTAAACTCTGAAGCATCCCTCCCCCCGTCTCTGTCTCTCACTTCTTTCTTCTCTCAGTGCGCATGTCGTACAGATGAGAGGAACAACTCTTGATCTATATTTAGAGCCTAAGGCAGAAAAAGCACCGACCCACCTCAAGGCCCAACATCAGCCCCCCCTGCCCCATGTGCACACCTTCAAAAAAACTCAAATCAAAGACAATGCTCTATCTTTGAGATTAATTAAATGTAATTTATCTATCCTGTAGAGTGCCTGCCGCCTGGCCATTAGACAACCTGACTGAATGGTTTTCATTTTGTTGAACCTAAGGATGGAGAGCGAAGCGTGGCGAAATAAGAAAAGGAGAGAATCTGAGAGAAGGAAGAGCTTCATGCTATGCATGCTAAGTTACTTTTGTTTCAAGGCTGCTTCTTTTTTGTAGATGTACTGGCTATGTCTGTTTTGGAACAGACATGTAAAGGCAGGATGAATATTCCCAGCATTCACAGCAACTGGGGCTCAGTAAATAATAGCAGAGCGATTTGTTCTGCTCAAGTTATCAGTCGTTCTCTCACTAATGGTATTCAGCAGATGTCATCATGGCTTAGATTCATTAGATGACCTGTTACACAATACCACAGGATGGTGTTAGCAATTGAGAGCTTGTTGAATTTATCATCCAAGTGGAATTAAAGGGGTAGTTCATCCAAAAATTGCAGTTCTTATAATTTACTCACCTAAACCTCATTCCAAACCTTGATTTTCTTTGTTGCGCAGAAAAAAAGATTTCACAGAATGCCCAAGCTGCTCTTGTGCTCTCAAATGAAAGTGCCTCGCAAAAGTAGTTCTTATTAATTATGCAATGTATAAATGGTTTTCTAAAACTATAAGATAGATTTGTGTCTGTATTAGACTGAAACTTAAGGTGTTCGCCATTTAATTTTATTGTATGGAAAAGGCCAGCTTGAACATTCTGTTTGGACATATCCTTTTGTGTTCCACAGAAAAAGATTCATGTCGGTTTTAAAAAGACATAAGGTTGTTATACATTTTCTGTTGTAAGCTGCTTGTTTATTGTTTGCAAACAGATGGGATGGAAATGATTGAATTATTAACCATTAAACAGTTGGCGTATATGATACTTGAGTGATGATATTCTAGTCTTAAATCAAATTTTGTTGTCTTCGAGATCTGTGGTTAGTCATTAACCACCCTATGTTTCCATGCTATGATGCAGCACTGGGTTTTGTTTTGGGTTTTTAATTCAGTCTTCAGCTTTGTGTAATTTCTGCCAGAAAAAGCTTTGTCTGGCTCTCATCTGCTTGGCCTGAATTCACTTTAAATAACATGACAGACGGATTTATTCAAGTGTTTTACTCTTTAACTCTCAATGACAGAAAAAGCTTTAAATGTGCTGTGTAAGGACCAGCTTATTATATGATTGAATTTTAATATAATTATATTTTTATATTATTATGGTCTGTGAGTTAATCTATTAGTATTAATCAAATGATTCTGTTTTGTTCTGAGATATATAAATGTCCATTAACATTATGGGTTGTCCTAAAAAGTGCATGAGACATGTCTAATTTCAGTCAGACAGTATAATAGAAATGCTGTGGTGTCTATCATGCCTTGGCAGATGCATAATTTTGTCGTCTCATGCCATCTAGAGGACAATGTGATTTTTTTTTTTCCCCCTTATTTTTTAAATGACTGCCTTAAGTGCTGAAATTCATGCTTTATATTCTTCAGAGACCTGAAAAAGTCATTTTTGGCTTTTCAATATGTATTTTGCATTAGATATTTAAAAAATGGTGTCATAGGAGGTGCTCTTTAAAGCAACATTTTCTGAACACTCCTTTCATCTGTCACAGATCAAACAGGTAGACACATAGTCCTGTGCTGATCTCACTTTATTGGTTACTTACAGTTGTTTTAATTAACATTGTTAATATACTTTACATAGACAGTAAACATTTACACATTTCATTAAATGTCTTGGTGTTATAGTCTGTAAAGAGTCATCAGTTATAATAGATTCACATACAATGGCTCCACCGTATGATCATTATTGGTCACTAACCAGTCTTGGATTTGTCAATTGTCCACAGCTGTTCACTGCAATCTGACCCAGAATGGGATTGACCATCAGATGTGTGCAGAGGATGTGACCTCACACCTGGAGGAAGTGTCTGTTGATCATGGACTGGATGATGACAGCCAAGGCTTTCAGGACCAGAGTCCTGGTTTTCAGAGGCGATCTCCACCTCAGCGCTCCATCTCAGAATCTGAGCTCTCCAGGGTGAGAATAGATTTTATAGTAATAATAATATATATAATAAAAAATAATATAAGACCATTACCATGATCTCAAACACTAATGACATCTATAATTACATTACTGCTTAAAAATTTGGGATCTGGAAGGTATTTTTATCTAAGTCTCTAATGCTCACCAAAGAATTATTGCTGCAATTATTTGCTCAAAACTTCAGTAAAGGAATATTGTAAAATGTTATGAAATATTATTGCAATATAAAATACATTTTCTATGTTAATATTTAAGAATGTAATTTATTCCTGTTATAGCAGAGCTCAATTTTCAGCAGCTGGTGATAAAGGCAAGAACAAGTTTCTCCAAGTCTTGACTGGAAACAAAACATTTAATTCTTTAAATATATTTAAGATGATAGTATACTGATATAGTTCTGCTTTGACATGACTACTGAAACTAAGGTCTGTCTCCAGAATCACACCAAGATTCCTGACTTGATTTTTAGTCAAGGTATGCATTGACCTTGAAAACTTCATCTTTGTTTCCAAATGCAATGACTTCAGTTTTTTCCTTGTTTAACTGAAGATAGTTCTGGCACATCCAACTGTTCATTTCATCAATACATTGGCAGAGGGAGTCAATGGGGCTGTAGTCATTTGGAGATAAGGCTAGGTAAATCTGGGTATCATCAGCATAGCTGTGATAGGCAGTTTGGTTCTTTCTAATTTTTAGACTCAGTGGGAGCGTATACAGGATAAACAAGAGCGGTGCAAGAAGTGACCCTTGTGGGACTCCGCATGTCATGGACGTCTACTTAGACTTATGCTCTCCTATACTCGCATAATAGCCTCTCCCTTCTAAGTATGACCTGAACCATTTGAGTACCATCCCAGAAAGCCCGACCCAGTTTTCCAGTCTCTAGTAGTATGTTATGGTCGACAGTGGCAAACGCAGCACTAAGATATAGTAGTACCAGTATTGATATTTTGCCCCAGGTATCCATTTAAGTATTTGTTCAGCTGATTTAAAGACTACGTTTTCAATAATATTCCCTATAAAAGTAAGTTTTGATATTGGTCTTTAATTGCTCAAAATGGTGGTATCAAGATTGCACTTTTTCAGAAAGGGTTTAACAACTGCAGTTTTCAGGGAGTTTGGAAAAGTCCCAGAAAGAAGTGAGGCGTTCACCACTTCCAAGAGATCTGAAAAAATAAGTGGGAAGTGTGTCAAGATATTAGGTTGATGATTTAAGGTGCTGTACTATTTGTTCCAAAAGGTTTCTATCAATTTCTTCAAAAGCAGACATAGTATCTTCTTTTTGGTATTGTGGTCGATTCTGTCTGACCTCTGCATAACTTGGGGATGTGTTAATCACCTTCCTGATATTGATGATCTTCTCAGAAAAGAAGGAAGCAAACTCCTTTTGCAGCATTTGCTGTCGGAGAGCATTTCATTAGGAATCTGACTTGGAGGGCGTTTGTCAGACTCTCAACAGTGGAAAAAGTTTACAAGTGTTGTTTAAGCTACTGTTTATGAGATTTGAGAAGAAGGTCTGTCTAGCTGTGGCTAAGTTCTACATTGAAAGCATGAAGGCTATCTTTATAGATGCTATAGTGAAATTCAAATTTCTCCAAACTGATTTCTGTCTGCCAATATTGCTGATTTTCACAATAGCAATGTCATCAAAAACATTTTTAACTTTTGAGTTAAAGGAATCAAGGAGATCAACATAGTACAGAAATGCTTGGTGTTGAAGATATAGTCTTCATAAATCTCACACTAGTGTTCTCATTAATGCATCTAGACAGAGATTCAGATTCAGATTTCAGGCATCTGGCAAATTATATATTACAAAAAGAAATGTATATAGGACCATTAAGATTTTGTCAGTGATAAAATCTGGACCCAGTTATTTTATTGTATTTAGTTATTACAGAAATTATAAATCTTTTAGCTTTTGGTTTACTGGTTAAAATAGGCTTTATTTCTTTATCAAAGTATAATTTCACTTTTTCTTTTTTTAGGTGAAATATAACCTCCCGTTTTTACAGTTTCTATTATTGTCATTTAATAAGGGAAGCAGAGTATACATTCTGATGAGAAAAACTGGATTTACAATATGATTTTACATCAGCAAGTGTGAACAAATGCTAACATATTTTCTCACTGCATACATTACTCACTGGCATTACAAATATTTTGATAGTTATTAAGCTAGTCACCACAAGATGGCACTCTAATGCACAAAGTCTGGCTTTGTTGCTCTAATTGAAACTGTCCATCTGTCTTATTAAACTTCAGCTGAATTTGTGAATCATATATAAAATCCTGAGCCGTATATTTGAGAAATAGACAAATTAATCAAGTCGTCATTCCATCAAACAATAAAATGCATCAATATAAAACATACATTGTCATTTTCATTGAAGCCATATATTTTTCTCCTTCATCTTCAATAATAAATATTTTTATATTGATCAGTGCTTCAGATAATAAGTCTACAGTGCCTCTAATATGAGTTCTGACTCCTGTTTTTATAGATGATGATTTTAGTGCTGTTATGCATTCATATCTTCCATTCATCATGCTTTGTTGCTATAATAGCATGACAATTCTTAAATTGTCTATGAATAGAATGACTGTGACATTGTGTTTGTGTGTGTGTTATAATTTAAAAGCTCACTTTACTTCCCCTCAACATCTCATCTGTCACTCATCTCTATTTAATTGGCTGGGAATCCACCTGCATAGTCATTCCCACTTGTCTCCTACCTGCAGGAACTTGAGAATTTGTGACTTCATCCTCACAGCTTCTTAAAGTCTTCCGTGAAATGGAGCTCACTGCGCTATCTCCACTCACATTGCAATTTCAATGCAGTGTAATGTACCTTTATATTAAACCTCATCAATCCTTTTGTAAGACTCTGTCAGCGATCATGGCTCGGTGGGCCTGCCTTCGCAGCTCAGTGGCAGATGTCTTGGGTTAATTAGCTCTGTGCTGTTTTTAGTTGGGCTGTGACTCTCGCCCCACTGGAGGTTGTTTCTACTGACTCAGCGTCTGTTTGTTTGCCTAGGCTCTGTTGCTGCTGAATTAGCCTGCTTCATAAAGGTAGCTTACAGTTCAGCTCTCAACAGCGCTGTCACTATGGCCATTTTTCCAGATACTTTGAATTCAGCTCACACCGCACTCAAATGGCAAGTAGTGGCATTCAAACAGGAGGCATTAAAGGGGTAGTTCACCCAAAAATGACATTTTGTTATTATTTTTTCATCCTCCTTGTTGCAAAATGTATGACTTCTGTGGAACATATAAAAAAATGTGTCGGTTGCTATTTTTAACGCAATTACAACAAATGGTAACTGAAGCATTTAAGCCTTTAAAAAAAGGGTCATAAATAAAAGTTCTCATGTATTCCAAGTCTTCTGAAGTTATTTATTCACTGATAATCAATGAGATGAACTTAATGACAAGATCATTGGTAAATGAATCATTCGACTTGTCTTATGAAGTCTTTCAGTTTTATATACTTCACTTTTTACTTTTTTTTTTTTTCTCAGCAAGGTATCATATGGCTTCAGAACACTTTGAATCTTGAATGCTTCGATCCTGTTTTATTGTAATTTCATGGAAAAGAACAGCAGACACATTCCTAATTCCTCTACTTTCCACAGAAAAAATAAAGTCATACAGGTTAAGTTGTGGAGTCATTAAGGTGAACAAATGATGACAGAATTTGTATTTCTAGTTGAACTCTTTCTTTAAAAAATATGGGGGGGGGGGTTCTGCATTTACATTTTCATATTATTTTTTTTTATTTTTTTTGCCTAGCCGGGAACTTTGAAGCTGTCCAAACCAGTGGCGCTGTGGAGCCAGCAGGACGTGTGTAAATGGCTGAAGAAACACTGTCCCAATCAACACCAAGTCTACGGTGACTCCTTCAAGCAGCACGACATCACAGGTAAACGCAGGCACCCTGTTAGTCATATTATGATCCTGTCTGAGGTCCTATACCCATAGTCCAACGTTTACGCATGCAATTACATTAAGACAGTCATAATTGCACTTCCATTAATTGCTACCGGCTCAGCCAAGATGATTACATTCTAATGTTTATTAGCTCAGTAGGGGTTCCTGTGTAATTGAGGATGCATGTCTGGGGAATTTATGAATGCATGTGTCTTTTTTAATGTTGTGTGACCTAACTTGTAGTGATGGATGACTGTACCGCAGTTTTTGACATTGTATTGTGTTTTAATGTGTTCCTGCTTCAAAGAAGTGTTATAGAGATGAGTTACTTGCATTGTGCAAGCATCGCCTCAAAGTCCAATATGTAAAAATATTTTGAGGTGTTTATTCCTTCAGCCCGGAATTAGATTATATTATATTTTTTAGAGATTTTTTTTTTTTATTACACTTTATTGCTTTTTTTTTTTTTTTACTTTTTTAAAAATAACATTATATAATATAATTATATCTAATTATATAATATTATTATATACATCTTATTACATTTATATATAATCTATTCTTTTGACTACCATAAAATTGCTATTTAGATTTTTCTAAAATACAAATGTCATGGATAACTAATATTTGTAGTTGGAAATTGGGGTCAATAGTCTTTTAGTCCCAAGATTTCCTTCTTATTATAGTGGGAGATGCAGTTTACCAAAATTCAAATTTGCAGTCAAATAGTTCATGGAGTGATTTGGTCTGCTTTGTTTATAATCATGGCTTTCTTTGCAGTGCATAATCACACAGTGTGGATGAACTGAAGTCTTTTAATCAAGAGCCGTTGTCCCGTAAATGTTCAGCTTCCTAGATCTCTTGATGAAAAGCTCTTGTGGTGATTTATCACGATTTGGCCAGCTGATCTCAATTGTCATGAGTAATGCTGGTTAAAGCAATGTTCTGTCCATTCTGAATTTTTTTGGTATCACTTGAAGGATTCTGAATGCAATTTGCATTAGGGTGATGCGTGATCCAATTAGTCAGAAAATATGCAAGCTGCTCGATTTGATGATCTAGTATTAATTAACAGGAATCAGTTCATAAAAATCAGGTCTTACCAATTAGACACAATGCAATTTGCATGCTCCGACCACGATCGGCGAATCGTTATGCGCATCTCGTCAGTAAAGCCGGTTCTCTAATCAGCGGTTAATTCCATCAGGTGCGTGATTTCACATGGAGCAGCTGTTACTACACAGAGCCGTTGTTAATAGAGAAGATGCGCAAATCACGTTAATTTTCAGCGTTTATTGGCGCATCTTCTCAGTTAACAACGGCTCTGTGTAGTAACAGCTGCTCTATGTGAAAACGCACCTGAGGGAATTAACCGCTGATTAGAAAACCGGCTTTACTGACGAGTTGCGCATTAACGATCGGCCGATCGTGATCGGAGCATCCCTATAAAAATCTGAATGGTTGTGATCTCGTATGCACCTCAAATAAATTCTATACATCTGTAGTATTATCTAATATTGAGCTAATGAAAACAGCAATGTAATAAAACAATAAAAACAAATATGAAATATCGTTACAGTAAACAAAAACAAAATATCTGACTTTTCGCACTTTAACTGTGCCTAAGAATGTCTTTATCCATGGTTTCTGAATTATTTTGAATTATCTTTGCTTCAGATTAAGCCATGCACCTGAACTTGACATTTAGGGATATGTTTTATTTATACTTTAATTTAACTTTTGATTTAAATGTATAATAATTTTGGCTGTGCAACCATTTTTGTGATTGTTTCAAAAGGATTAAAAAATGATGCATTTATCAGAGCTTCAAGGGATATGGATTTATACAGCGAAGCCTCTGGAACTGTTATTGATTTGTTACTGTGTCTTCTTCAGATTACATTTTAGAGTCCATTCTGTTTCTGAAATTCAGAGGATTTTGCTTCTGTCAAATCAGGTAGCCTCAAATACAGCTTTAAGAGAGCATGAAATAACTAACTATTAAGTTACATAATTACTTACTACTAAGTGTCGATTTGTTTCCGTTTGAACCAGAGCATAGTAAAATCAACCTTTCCATTGCCAACATATGACTGTTGAGATTCTCTCTCACCACTGTGACACATCTCCCAAATCACTCTGAGAGTTTGACTGGAACACAGAGATGTCATTAAAAATGCATTAAAGCATATTAAGGCATAATTAGATATTAGTCCCTAATCTGCAGTAATTACAAAGACAGCGGCAGCGAGTGCTTCGGTAAATGAGTTAAGCACATTTTTTTGCTAGCGTAGGTATAATCGGGAGAAGGTGCACTCATTCGGTGTAATATACAGCTATAGACGGAGGATGAACCAACTCCAGGGTAAAGCTAAAAGTAGCCTAATGTTAGTTAACATTCTATTAACAACAAACATCATAAACTTGTCTTTTTAGGCAAGTACCTGATATGGGTGTCATGTAAGCTAAAAAAAATAGCTTACATGACAATAAAAACTGTAAGTTACTAATTATAACGTTTTCATTTTCAGAGTTATTCAAATAATGAATAAAGTATATACAGAAAGCGAGTGAAGAACATGATCACTAACTTAGATTTATAGTGAGTTTGCACTCACACACACACAAAAAAAAAAATAAATAAAAAAAAAATATATATATACACTGAACACTGCAGCTGTCTACACTCTTTACGAGCCTTAAACACGCTCCGCCTGTGTACAGCCTAGAAAATAAGAGAGAATAACTGAACCAGAGCTGCTCTGTCAGATATCATGAAGCTCAAATAGACATCAATCCCATGGGCCACAGCACAGAAGGGTTATGAAAACACAACACTATACTGTATAACACCATAATTAATGTCTGTTATGTAACCAGCTGTTGTTAGACAGATAATGGCTAAATGGACATTAAAATGAGATCTTCATTCATGAACCGTAGTTAGTGTTGTAACAGTGTATATACACAAAGTCTATTATAAGACTGAATGTCAGATCTGTTTAATGGATCTGTTCACGGGCGTAATTTCCTATGGGGACAGGGGGGACATGTCCCCCCCACTTTTCAAAATCCCATTCGTGTCCCCCCCACTTTCAAACAGATAAGTGCTTTCAAATGATTTTTTTTAAACGCGCGCCATCAACGTCACGGAGGAGCAGGACCGAGCAGAACAGACATCCTGCCTGTCTGTGTCGACGAGCGCGTCTGCGTACAGGCAGGACTCGTGCACACTCTAAATAGTGTAAGCGCACTGAAAGTTCTACTGAGCAGCCGGTATCGCAGTCAGTCATGAAACCTCCAAGCATGAAACGCCAGCAACAGATGACTTTAATGTCTTCATGGATGAAAAAAAGGAGATGTGAGAGTTGGTTGATTCAGTAAATCAGCTCAGGTCAGGGTAATCAAAATGTCTGTCAACTTATTTTTTTACAGTCTATGGTCTACAACTGTTGATGAGCTAACGTTAACATACACTGTTGCTAGGTAACTTTAGACCGTTAGCTAGCTAACCTAAACATTTAATGTTGCCTAGAACATTCTGTGTCCACTTTAAACAGCAGCGTTTTCTGTCAGCAATGTATGACAAGCAGACTCTGGCTGCTGTTATAGGCTACTCAACTCATGATACTCAGATGCAGAAATAAAATAAGTCTTAATAATAAATGTTTTTTCTAAACTTGAGCTATTGTTGTTCACTTATAATATTTGTTCATTTAAAATGGAAGTTATTTTGTAAAAAAATTAAAAAGGCTTAATGCCGAGCTAGCCTGAGTTAGCCTATATTTAATATAGTGTTAGGGTTATGTGGTGAGCCTGAGTATAGTTTTACAAATCAGCCCAGTCTAGTCTGTAAAGTTATTGATACGCAGTCAGCGTTTTTTTTACACATTGATCTGAAAATGAATGTGGCAAACACCCAGTTTTTAAAATGTACATCCAGAGACTCTTTTCTGGCTATGTGGACTCAATATGATCATAACTCAGTTGTTTTCATATCAGAGCACAGATGAGGCAGAGCTGCTTCAGAACAGAGAGGGTGAGATAGGGAAAAACAGTAGCAGCACAACGTTACAGGTAGATTATGTGCTGTATGAAAGGCCTGGTGATTTTGATTTGTTGGTGATAAAAGGGAAGAAGAGTACATGATAAATAGTGAATACAGTTTGAATATTATCAAATTAAATGTTCTTCTTGTAGGAGCCAAATTGCGTGTTGTTATTTGTTTAGAATATTTTTTTTTACATGGTCACATCATCCCCTGGGTGTGGTTTCATATTATTTACCTGCTCACTTGTGTGGTGGAGAGAAACAGAATCAGGCCCTGATATTTTTCTGTTGACTGTTATAATATAGTTTCAGTTGTGATGAACTTTTGTTTATTTTTTTTATGCCATGCTTTCATATCAGAGAACAGATGAGGTGAAGCTGCTTAAAGACAGGGAGAAGTAGCTCAGAGTTGCAGGTGCTGTGTAAAGGGTCAGGTTATTAATTTTAATTATGTCATGTCAGAAACAGGCTAGCACATTTTCATATTTCATAGGTGAGACAGGCAAACATTTTAGTGAACGTTTTTGACTTTATAAAATTATTCTCTCAAGTCTTGGGTATTCAACAATAAAGTAAGACATCTTTTTCTTATACATAGTAGCCTATTATTCTTTTTGGCAGAATTTATCATTATAAACAACTTAATTATTTCCTGGATTTTGTATCACCATAGTCCCTAACTGTATATAAATGGAGGAAATGGGATTCAAATCGAAACATTTTTTCCACATTTTGTGTCCCCCCCACTTCTCAAACCAAAGTTACACCCTTGGATCTGTTTAACCATATTGAATTTATTTTTAAATTAAAATGGTTGTCTTTTTTCAAACTGTAACAGATAGATACTGGATCTTTATCTTTGTTTTTTTTTTTTTTTTTTTTTTGCACCGTAATATATCAGTTAAAACAGCCAGGTCAGAATTATTGTATTTTTTGTTGTTTGTTTTAAAAGCAATTTAATAACTGTGCCCTTGATTTACTGTAAATAATATGTTTAGCTGTGGTGCGATGTCAAGTCATTAGGCAAGGCATTGTCATTATCTTAAGAATTTTATATTATGAATGAATAGGTTTTTTTTTGTGTGTAAATGAACAAAATAAATGTGTGTATTAATAATGAATTCTAATAAATAAAACTGTAATAAATGCCAGGGTTGGGTGTTTTAGACATAAGTTAATTTAGTTGTGTGGCCTCTCAAGTGTCCATTTTTGAACCACGTTTCACAGCAGTTCTGGAAAACGCCACTGTTCTGTCTGGTGTGGGAACTGGCAGCAACATCAGATCATACTCTAGGCCCAAATCCTCCTGTTTCATGATCATTGGTTCATTCTGTGTGGTTTTACAGGAAAGAATGGAAAGTTAGATATATCTCCTGTTGACAGGATAAATGAATCCAGCTGGGACGTTCCTAGTAAGCTGGCTCTTCTTGTGTTTCCCCATGCACTGGACAGTCAATGTCTGTGCAGGAGTTCTGGCTCGCTGCTGGGCAGATCGGTCCAGAGAATACTGGGTGTGGTGAGACATTGGGTTTATTTATTTGACTTTAATAAGAGTTATATACAACTTGTGTAAAAGAGACTCCCATCAGGCAGCACACAGGTGGTCTTGGCGTAGTATATGAGCTTTTTTATGGACTATGTAGACTGCATTTCTCTTGCAGTCCCAATTAGATTTTTCTGCTGACATTTTCATAAAAGCAAATTTATATGTATTTTAGTATCATTTTTAATGTGAAAATTATATGTTGTAAAATAGGACTTAGAGAATCTTATGTTTGCTGAAATGCCTCTCTTTTTAAGATATTAATCGATCTTAAAAGATGTATAACACATGAATGCTTTGGAGTTAAAAACATATTTACGCTTAACACAAATAGCTGAAATTTATGTTTTTTACAAAACATTCCCAGCTGCCACTAAGGGTTGGATCAAAGCACCCAAAAACCACTTATCGACCTGATGTCACTTCCTTTATAAACACAATCCTGTCTGTAAACTGCATGTAATGACGTCTGCACAATGGTGACTGCAGTTGTTCCTTATCATATGCATCTTATACTTGATACTTACCTTCCACTATTTCTGAAATGCTGTTAAATGACCATCTGCGATTTTATGATTTTGAGACTGCCGATGAAAATTAACTTGGATTGAAGGTTTGCTTAATGATATAATTGAGCTTAAATATGCAGTTTTCTGATCCCCTGAGACTGAATCAAAACTGTTACTTTCTTTCATTCGTCGGAACAGCTGTCAAACCTGGAATTTGTGTCATTGATGTGATACCAATGGATCTTGACCATTAATTTCGACCATCTGAATAGCAAACAGCTGATAATATAATATTTTTTGCTTTTATCACAAAAGGGTCATTAAAGTTAAGCAAGGAATATGCCAATTATTTCTGAATAATCTGCTAAATCCCAATATAATGCAACCCTAGACCTCAGAATCAGAGTGCTTCAGGCAGCAGTCATGTGTATTTGGGATTCAGCACGATGTCTTCACAGAATAGCACAGTTTCAGCCTTCGGTGGTGTGGCAGTGATTTCCGCGAGCGGGATGATGAGGTATGAGCGTTTGAAATTGCAGTGTTCCACAGGGATGCAATTCAGAACCATCAGATCAATTTTTCAGTATTCTGGGGAGAAGGATGGAGAGGAAAGATCAGATTGAATTGTGGTGATGTTGGAGGATAAGAATATGATGTGGCCTGAATGAAACTACTGCAATTTTCATGTTTTGAAGTATATTGAGGGGGGGGGGTTGGGGTGTTAGTTTATTGATGGCTACGTTAACAATTAATAATTTGACTGCAATCGCTTGCTTTTTCCAAGCATTGTATAGGTGTTAAGTAATAAAAGAGGAAATGGTCTTGTTCTGATTTATGTAGAGGTGAGCGGTTTGCATGGCACTGTTGACTCGCACAACTGATGTTTTCTGGATAGAATATAATGAGTGTCTTGATAATGCTACATATTTGCATTGGAGGTAATGGAGGCCTGAGGCAAAGCATACAGTTTTGCAAGAGGATCTTTCCCAGTGTGCATTTCACGTGGAAAGATGTGACATATGACTGCTCATTAATAATGGTTTGTTTCTCTGGTTGTTGCATAGCTGCTGTCCCAAAGTTTTTCTCTCACACATTTTGCAGAGTAAATCAAAATTTTATGAGAGCTAAAGTTGGGGGTGGACGATATGGAAAAAATATATCACGTGTTTTTTCTTTTTTTCGAAAAATATCACCATTTTATCACAATTCTTTGTCATGTTGGTTTTACTATATTGCAAGTTGTTTGAGCATTACAGCCAAACTAATTTCCCTATTATAAAGACAAAAAAGAATGGCAGATATTTAGGCCAAAGAGGGAGAAGATAAAAATCTTTGTTCTTGTTTTTTAATAACAAAGATAAAAGAATGACAGATACACATTACAACTACACATAAAATACAGATAAAACAAACAGTGCTTTATTTTCAGGTAGGTATATTTAGCAGGAGCATCCAAGAAAGTGAATGGGCAAATATAAAAAAATCATATAAACTGATTCCTAAAGCAACTGTATCAAATTTCTTTAGTCAAGAGCAGTGAGTGAATTTTCTCTTTGTGTTTTGTTGTTTTATTAACATTAAAGGAATAGTTCACCCACAAATAAAAATCATGTAATCTGTATGTCAATTCTGTCATAGTGTTTTTATACCACCATTTACTCACACAAAAATGGTTTTAAACCTGATTTCGTTTTTTTTTTCTTCTTTAGAATATAAATGCTATTTTGAGTAACGTGGAAAACCAAACAGTTGCTGGTCCACATATTTATCATATGATCCAGTATATTTTTGCTACTATCAAATTCAATGTGGACCAGCAACTGTTTGGTTACCCACATTCTTTAAAATATCGTCTTTTGTGTTCAGCACAAGAAAGAAATTGATACAAGTTTAGGACAATGTAACAGTGATTAAATAATGACAGAAATTGAGTTTTAGTGTGATCTATAACCGTAATGACAGTAGGCTACATGTTTAATGTGCCTACTCTCCCTTTAAGATATGCATGCATCTAATATACATGCACGTATACGTTTTTCTCTCAACGGTTTACTTTCATTTTAGACATAACAAACTGAGTCTAGATATAAACCTTGTGTGTTTTTACAGTATTAACTCAAGTGTATGAGGCGCTCAGAAAAAGCACAGGTCAGACCAGGTGCAAATGGAACATTTAAAAGGACATGCAAATAATGAGAGAGTAACTCTGCCGCTGAGTTAACACTGCTGTGATTGCATGTGCCATTGTACAGTATATGATGGAGGCGCCAGAACTGCAGCTGACAGAATGTGCGCTGTAGCATGATACTACAATATTTCTTCAAAAGCAGATCGTGGAGACATTTTTATCGTCCACGATAAAAAAAAAAAAAAAAAAAAAAAAAAAATATATATATATATATATATATATATATATCGCACACCCCTAGCTAAAGTGAAATCTTTGCACCACAAGAGCCACCAAATGGAATTGCAACGATTATCATCAAACAGGTTTCTAGAAAAAAAAACACTGCTCTGTCTGCTATTGGTCTAACAAGCACAGTCCCCACCCCCAAACTCATACCATTGGTTAAGCCACTGTTGCTATGTCAGTCTGGGCTGGATTCTCAAACCAAAAAAAAAATAAAAAATGTTTTGATAGCACCTCAGCACCTACAGATGACTTTTTTATGGCTGTCTTTTCATATTAAGCTGGGATATAAGAATGTATTTTACATTTAAGCTCTTAAAGCTCTTTTTCTCCTTGAAGTCATCTAGTAGAAATTATGTTCACAATCAAGTGTGGGGTTATTGCCAGCACAAATGAACATCGCTAGGCATCTGTGTCTTTCTCACGCTTTCTCTCCTTATGTTCTATTCATCCCTGTAACTCTTACTAACTGCCCACTTTTGATTAAATGCCAAATGCCATTGTCCTCTTACTGTATCTAGTGATCAATATGGGCTCAGAAACGGGACAGTCCAAATAATGATTCAATCCCCTTCAAGTGATTTGGACTTAAGTTGTCCTAGGGATGTCCTAGGAACTTTAGGAACACTGAAGATAAGCTGTTGCAGGACTAGACCTCAAATTCCCTCTTCTCCTCTTGTACTTTAAGCTTATATTTCTGTATGTAACTATATAGTGGATGAATGGAAATGTCATGTGTCTGAAACAGATGAATATAAAACTTGCATGAAACATGTAATTTTATGTGAATTTTACTGAAAATGTTAATCCTTATCTGGACTTACTAGTTTACTAGTGCTTTCACAGATTCAAGTGGTAGCATTTGAAATTAATATATCTTTAATATTATTCATTAATTAATATACCTTAATATATATCTTCTCATAGACGGATCCATTGACAAAAGCTGCTTTCAAATGCTTCCATGTGTATTTGTGTAAGCTCTCTGTGAAAACTATGAGTGATGATCATTGTAACCAATTACAGACATACAGTTGTGCCCAAAAATATTGGCACCCTTGTTAAATATGATCAAATAAGGCTGTTAAAATTCATCTGCATAGTTAATCCTTTTGATCTTTTATTTAAAAAATGCAAAAATGTATCCTTTCATTGGATAATAAATTATCATTTAAAATGGGGGGAAATATCATTATGAAATGTTTTTCTCTAATACTCAACAGAAAGAATGAGAGTATGAAAGTTCCTCTTGGGACTCATGAATGCAGTTAAATTATGTGAAGTATGCTACAGCATCGCCGGAGTAGTTTCCTTCACCAGTCCGAGCAGCCGCAGTGATTCTCAACTACAGTCCTGCTTGTTCACCATGAGAAAGTTTTGTCTGAGAAATTGAGGTTAATTTCCATCTTTATAGGCCCCAGAGCCACCCCATCCCCCTTCTCTCTCTTTCTGTCTGTCGCCCCTCCTGGTTGTTGGAGCAGTAATTAGCCAGGCTTTTGGTTCACATGTAAAAGGGACAGGTCCCCAGAGTGACAGTGGAGGGAGAGAGAGCTTTAAGCTAGTCCATTCATCAGGACTGAAGATGAGTGTGCCAGTCCAGCAACCACATGGAAAAAGAGTGAATTTATCTGCCCTGATGTCTCACATATGTGGAATGCAGCTACTATAATATAATGACATGTTTGTGATTCAAATGTTGCTTGCCGTTCATTTAATCAGAATACACTATTACTTTTGAATAACTGCTGACAGCTTCATGCTAACATGCTTAACTTTGACCTTTTGGTTTTATATGCGTGTATCTTTTAGGCACTGGTTTGAGCCCACAGCCTTTGTTTAACGGTTATTGTAGAAGCTAACAGTAACAACAGGATTCAGGAAAAACCAAGTGTGGAGCATGATTTCTGACTGATCAGTATGCTGAAATCCAAGATGCTGTTAATTTAAAGAAAAAAAAAAAGCCTTTCTTTGTCAGTTGCACTAACATTAGTAACCAATGAACGTGAGAAAAGAAAACTGCAGTATCTTAGCTGCTACTGGAAGTAGTGGGAAGAGACTTTAATGATCATTAAAACATGAAAGGCCATTTTCACTACTCAATGGCTAACAAACACATGATGTACTGTGCATTTATATAGCATATAACATACATATCATTTCTCATTAATATTATTATTATTTAATATTCCAGTACAAATAGTAAAACATTGAATTACATTCTACAGGTGCAAGTACAGTAGATGTTTTGTTCAGTGTTTTGTTTTGTCCTTTATTTCAACTTTTTTGCAGTATTATGACTTAATCAGATTTATATATATATATATATATATATATATATATATATATATATATATATATATAAAACTGAATATTGCTATAAAAGGACAAAGACAAACAAAGAAATTTATTATGACCACTGGGCAGCCTGTGGTCATAATACATTTCTTTGTTTATCTTTGTCCTTTTGGCAATATTCAGTTTTTGCATTTTGCTAATTGTTTTGTTTGGCTAGCTTTCATTTGGATTTTTGGGAAAAGTAAAAAAAAAAAACTGAAATATTAGAAGATATTTCTTTTTGGAATCCTTTTTATATTAACATTTATGCATTAAGCAGACACTTTTATCCGAAGCGACTTACAGTGCGCATTCAGAATATGTATTTTATTTTTATCAGTATGTGTGTTCCCTGGGAATTGAACCCATGACCTTTTACATTGCTAACACAATGCGTTACCACTGAGCCACAGGAACATATCTTTAAGTGAAGCGCTATGTATTATAAAGTAAGTGTCAAAAGATGGCCTACATATCTTGTGTATATAACAGACAATAATTTATGCTTTTTTGTTTTCTACCAGACTACATTCTTTGGCATCTTTATCTCACTGAGACAGCTGTTACCCAGTGACCCGTTCTTTCTGCTAAGTATCATCTAAGGAACATCTCAAATGTTTTTGTTGGACAGTTATTTGTTTAGAATGGCACCTTTCCCATTTCTTCTCATGCACTCACATTTGTAACTTTTTTCCCATCTGTATACATATTCTTCTCTTCTTTTCTTTCTTTCCTGTTTTCACACTCTCCTCTCTTTTCTTCAGTTTTTTTAAGCAGGCTTTGACTCATCATCTCAGTGAAACAATTATGGCAGTGATTCAGAGAGAAGGCACGCTAAATTTCTGTTCCTCATTGAAGCTTTTCAGCCAAATGCTGCCAAATGAAGGGGTAGTTTGGCACTTTACCAACGTACTAAAATACCTTACCCTGATCACCTCAACCTACACGCCTCACACATACTCCAATTTTCTGCTTCTAATGTCCCATGACTAAAGAGGTCCCATCTGTGCTCATAGCGCCTCAGTGTGTTCTATTTAGAAATATAGATGGCATCAAAGTGTACAGTTTGTGTCAGGGCCGTGAACAGACCTTTTGAGGGGCATGTGCTGAAACTGAAAAAGGGCAACCCCCTCCCTTTTTTATATCAATTATATATATATTCTCTTTTTTAACTATTCTGTTTGGTTTGATAAGCTAATTTGTATTATTTGGTTAAAGCTGCAGTAGGGAACTTTTGACGCTCTAGCGGTTAATAAACAGAACTGCTTGCATCTTGCGGAAGAACATTGTAGCCGGAGCTACTTCTCTCTGTTTATGTCTATGAAGAATCACAACGGTACTGGGTTACTCCGCCGCGGTACCCCCGAAGCAATCTAAAATAGTCTGAATATAAACACTTATTATAGGTGTACCCTAGTGATTCAGGACAAGCTAAAAACACAGTTTGGAAAATGGATTCATGGTGTACTCGCTTATTATGTTCATTTTTCTACATTTTGAACACAAACAAAGTTACGGACCGCAGCTCTGATTGGTTGTTTTTTTACCGGGAGCGCATGACTTTCTGTAAATGGCAATAGGACCACTGGGAGGAGCCAGAGGAGCTTAATTTTTTTTCACAGATTATCTGTCTCATATTCTACTGTCAGGACAATAATGACAGGTTTAATAAATATGTAAAAAATATTTTTTTTACAAAAGTTCCCTACAGCACCTTTAACATGATTATGAATGACATTGAGAAGAGGGGAAGGTGAGCAATGAGTATTTTTGACAAACTTTTTTTTAAATATAATTTAAGTAATTATGTCCAACTCAATTCCAGATTATCAGAAACTATAGCCATACCGTTACTATAACATATCCAACATGTATCCCCCTACCTGGCAAAAATTTGACACTGTGGTGGACCAGGGATGTTGGTCTCTTGAAGGTCTCTTATTCACTACACTTTCCCTAAAATAAGCCAGCAATGAATAAATAAATAAAAATAGTGTAAAAAGTACAGTTGCAGTGAAAAGCATTTCTGAAGGATCACGTGACACTGAAGAGCACTGAACTGGAGTAATGATGCTGAAAATTCAGCTTTGATCACAAAAATAAATTACATTTTAAAATATATTCAAATAGAAAACAGTTATTTAAAATTGTACAAATATTACACAGTATCACTGTTTTTGCTGTATTTTGGATCAAATAAATGAAGACTTGGAATGAATCATGAATTACATTCTGCAAGATAAAAAATAAAGATTTCACAGTGATGTTCTGTAATTTCTTTTTTAGTTACTACTACATTACTGTAGTAAAACCATGTTTTACTACATTTTATACATGTGAGGACGAGCGGAGAATATACCATAACATGATTAGCCTAAATGTTAATAAATTAAGTGTATCAGCAATCATAAATCAAAGAAGAAATTTCTTAGGAATATATGTTATCTAGGTGACAAGGATCACTCGTCACTTTGTGTAAGTTCCAGTACAAAACAGCGCGTGGACGAACCTGTTATGATTTTCCGATGGTAAAAACAAATTATATATTATTAACAATATATAGTTTTTGACCAGCGAATGTGTGCAAATGTGAATTTTTTGTTGTTGTCCGTCATTAAAACGGCGACGGCGCCTGCCGCTGCCGGCATCACATTACATTTTCATCTAACAGTTACAGGTTACAAACTAGTTTTTGTAGCTATATAGACGGAGCGCTCAGTTTTTTCTGTGGTAAAATCCATTTGGCCAAAATCGCATTTTATAAAAGATGAAATGCTACTATATGCACAGGCTATTTAAGTGTTGGCTATGACTAGATGGCAAATGCTAGCCCTCTCTCTCAGGCAACGTCCCACATGTCTCAGTGAGTCAGTCAGACATTAAATAAATTAAATATGAGCCTTTATAGACATAGTGTTTAGTAGTACTTATTCAAACAACAAGATATTTATTTACCCTTCGCAAAACTTTGTTCAGCTCAGCTGTTGTCTGTGCGGCTGCTGTGGAACTTCAGTTGATTCAATGAATGGGGCATGTGCTCTGCACAGGTTGAGCCCTACCTGTGCACGTGCCTGGTTTTGTGTTGATCAGACATGAAAAAACACATATTACTTTGTGGTAGGTTGCCCTATAAAATAATGTTTTCTCTAAAGAAATTGTCATGTACATTTGTTTTTAACTTTAAAAGAATCTTGTATCTGACTTTTTGCCCCAAAAAAATCATATGAACTACAATATGCAATATGGAGAGCCTGATGGTCCAGGACCAATGTAAATTTGAAGTTAGTTACTGTGTTGAGTCTCATGTTTGATGATCATGTATATTTGTTTTATGCCCTGCAGATTTAAACATTTGTCTTTTTGTAATGTGTTGAATATTGTTGTTGCTAATTATACAGATTTAAATGTCACCATTGTAATAATAATAATAATAATAATAATAATAATAATAATAATAATAATAATAATTAATATGATTATTATATAAAGAGGCAGTTTTGCTGAGTGCTTTGTGATCAACATCATTTAGAATACTTAAAATATTTAAATTTCTGCATATTTTAAGCATGAAGCTCACTGCATATATTATTTTATTATATAAATATTATATTATATTTTTTTTGCCTTTTCAATTATTGTAATTTTACTGATATTTTACAGGTCGTTTGCTGATCAATAGTGGTAATTTTTTTTTTTTCATGTGTTCCCCTTTGTCCTTTTAATTTCAAGTTTTTTTTATTACCTTATGAAATGCTCTCCAGTGGATAAGGATCAGCTAAATTTTTTGTTTGGCTAGCTTTCAGTGGATTATTATTATTTTTTTTGTTCTGCATAGCTTTCCCTTTCACTGGAGACACTCTGTGATTTAAAAACATGACCATTAAGAGAAAAAGCGAGTGACACGAGCAGAGCATCCACAATCATAATGCAGCATAATCACTGGAAATTGTACTATATTCCATCTGAATACCGCCCTTTTCATAGATAATGATACCATGTTTGTGTCTCTTCCATGAAAAACAACCGAATTAACAATTTTCATTGTAGTGTAAATGCACTAGTAGCCTTTCTGCTTCACTACCTAAGGCATCGTGTGAGATGGTACAATGGCTTTAACTTTGTGCACAAATGGTAGTGGTTAACTGGGGCATTGACAGGCACTATTACAACTTTTAGCAGCACATATATGTGGAGAATATTTGTGGGGTGATGATTAAAAATGACAGTGAACTTTATCTGACATTGATCATATTTCTAGCTGGAGGAAAAATGTATTCACTTTAGCTTCTTGTAATGTAGGTTATTACAATACTCTGTACATTTTTACACAAGGCCTTATAATAGCCCCTTATAAATGTTCAGATTTATATGGTTTTATTCATAAATGTGAAATTTGGAAAAATAAAATAGAAATTATTTGTAAAGCCTAGCCTGGTTTCATGTTCATTTGTTTGTGTGTGTGTGTGTGTGCAGGACGAGCTCTGATGAGGCTCACTGACAGGAAGTTGGAGCGTATGGGCATCATGCAGGAGAGTCAGAGACAGTACATACTACAGCAGGTCCTCCAGCTCCGCGTCAGAGAAGAGGTCCGTACTCTGCAGCTGCTCACGCAAGGTACATACTGTACACACGTACATGTAGAGCTATGCTTGAAATGAAAGTCCTCCATAGCCTTCTAATGTTTTTAAATTAAGCTAGGCTTTCTTTACCTTAACCCTGCCTGATTTATGAAACTTTTTTTTTTTTTTTACTCTAACTGCCAAGAAAGTGTAGTTTAGCAAATGTAGTAATACTCTCTTACCTGTCTTGACCTTGTTGAGGGTCTCCACACTCATTGCAGAATTGCAATTCAAAGAAATTCATGTAAGAAATTAGTCATTCCACAGATTTTAAATAGGGTTTAAGTCTGGGCTCTGACTAGGCCATGCAAGGACATTCACCTTTTTCTTCTTCAACCACTTGTGGTCCGTTTTGCTGGTTGATTTGGATCATTGTCATGTTGGAAGGTAAACCTTCCACTTCTTAATTAATTGACTTTATTGTGCTTCTAGGAATTGATAAAGCCTTTGAAATATTCTTTGTACCTTCTATGATGGTTTTAAGTATAAATAGTGTGAGTAGTGTGTTCACACTGAAAATTCCAAAAAGAAAAAGTGCACTTTATATAACCGAAGTCTGGAATGTTGGACAATTCATGCATTCAACAAAATGTAATTATTTTAAAGGGGGTGATTCTTTTCTATACCCACTGTATATTATGTCACACTTAACACTTCTTTAGTAAGATTTTTCTGTGTGTGAAAATGCTGCCGGCAGTGGCGAATCGCAAATCTGTGAATGAATGTTTCGAACTGAAGTAAACTTCAACAGATTTCCCATGTGCAAGGAGTAGGGAGCAATGAACACTGCATAGGGACCATCATGACGACTGGAATAGAGAACCACTAAGATAGAGGATGGATGTGTAGATTGATAAATAAATGTATAGATGCATATCTGGATAGATTGATAGAAATATATGTTAGAGGTTATTGCTAATTGAAATGAATGTAATCATAACAGATTCTTTACGCATTCAAGTAGATTGGAGCTGTAAAATAACTGCTGGTATGCCTTGCATATCTGCGTGTGTACACAAAACTCAATCAAGTTCATTAGGATTCAAAACTGTTGACCTCTGTTTACTGGCTAAGCATTCCTTAAAGAGAGAGTTAGTGATTGAAAAGGAGAGAAAGAGAGGTATTATTTGGTAAAGGTCTCAGTTGTTGCTGCTTTTTTTTTTGTCTTTCTGATATAGAAAGCTAAATTAAACAATGACATGCCTGGGAACGGAGAGCACACAGATGCTGTCTAAATAAGCTAGAGTTTGCAAAAGCCCAGTGAAGGACAATATTTTAAGGGGACTAAAGAGCTGCTGTGCCTAACAAAGTAAATCTAGGCTGAGCATTAGCTTTGTTGTCCGAAGGAAAAGGAAAATTTGTAGCTTTGTTCCAGGTTCAATACAGTAAATACTAATCTCAGTTGAGCATCTGTTACATGTTGTCAATTACCCTGAAAATTATGAAAGTACATTATGTGGAATACATTTTCTCTGCAATACAAGGCAAACATGCTAATCTTTATAGTAAATGAAGCAAGAAAGGTTTCCAGTAGAATCCTAGATGAAATTTCAGAGCTCCTCACGAGGGCACCTGGTAACTCGTGTAGGCCACACACACACAGTCTGACATTAGCTGCTATCTGCAGTGACTAACAGCTCTTGTTGTGCTCTGGCAGTCGAGTATCATGCAGACAGACAGTAATTAACCTTTAGGGCTCATTGGACCATGCAGGGAAAATAATTAGATTCTGGCTCCTGTGAATGCCAGAGGGATGGCTGGACCACGAAGGCCTTATCAGTTACAGTGAACCGGACAGTAACAGCCAGTGTTTTCTACTTCACATAACTACTGTATCCACCGGGCGGAAGTCACTGATTGGATTTCATGTCATGCTATTTCATGCTATTTTTAGTGGGGATTGCCGCAGCTCATGGATTTTATATTGCCATTCAAACAATGCAATATATTACGGTAATGACAAAAAGTCTAAAGTCATACGTTTGAGTTATGTTTCACTTCCCTCAATAACTGTTATCCTAATACTGTAAAATATTTAAAAAAATCAATAAAATGATATGCCTTAGTGCGATTGTCAAATTGTGTAAGCTTCATTTTAATTAAATATAAGCTTTACTGGTTTCAGAGTGAAGCACAACATTTAGATATTTTATTCATGATGCAGTGTTTCAGCATCAGATAACGTTCGGTTCATTTACAGTGAATCAAGCCTCATTATATTTCAATATACATAAATGTTAGTATTGTAATAAATGTGTAAAATTAAAGGATCTATTCCTTATTTATTATTTTATGATTTTTTTATCACTTATTTTAGTATTTATTTTTCATGATAATAATAATTATAATACTTATATTAAATAATAATAAAGTTATTTTTGTAAATAATAAGATGGTACTTGAAAAAATATATATATATACATTTGTGTGTGTCAGTTTTTTTTGTTGCTATTATTAAATGGGATTTTTTTTTTTTTAATTAAATGGGATTAAGACATTTTGCATTTTTTTTATTATTATTTTTTTTTTACTTTTCACTTTTCAAAAAGATCTCAATCTTTGTCACTGCTCAATGTGTCCGGAACATACGTGGCTCAGACAGATGTAAGCTCTCCCACATTGATAGATTCAGTGAAACCCGAATTCATTTTAGTGTAAGCATTAAGTAATTTAGGTGTTTCCATTAGCATTTGGCTGGATGTGTATGATATTGAAACTGTATGTAGTTTGTTGCCATATACCCATAAGGCAACACAGTGGTCTCATACATGTGGACATGACTAAACGTGGTGTAAGTTTTTCTCTCTGTAGGACATCTACAGTATCTGCTGATGTTAAACGTTTTCTCTTCTCTCCTGAGTGAGATAAAAACTTGTTATTTTGCCATCTGTGACGGTACCAGAACCCAAATCAATATGAAATCATCAATACAAAATTAAACCCACCCGTAGATACCAAACAAGCACAACAGATGGCTCACAAAGCATTTGTTTATGGGCCTTGAGAACTAATGAGAACTGCTGTGCTCTAATCATTCTGTCATAATTACTTATCATTAGTGTTTACACATTGCTTTTAAATCTGTATCCATGGCTACATCAAATATTCCACTTCTGTAGCGAAAAAAAAAACATCTACACTGTTGTGATAAAAATAGATGTTGTCAATGTTCGCTAAGTTAATGAATCAGGCAGACCAGAAAGGAAAGAGTGACTGAGCCAAGTTGAACAAGTTTGATCAATTTTTCCTTTCTTCTTGCTTTTGTGATTCAAGTATCTTTAAGTACCCAAAACATCGACCTCATTTTAATTCATGAAGAGGTCCGAATCGTAGAGGTTATTGCACAGATTATGAATTATTGCATACACGTGTCTTGGCGGGGTCAAATCTCAGAGGTTGTTATACAGGTTTTAAATTGGCTGCCATTTAGAAAGTTAGACGGCGAGCTTAATAGCAGTCCAGCAAAGCTCATTTATCAAACCAAAAGAAAAACACAAAAGTGATCAGTAACTAAACCATTTGGTCCTTTCAGAGTGCTTTGAAAGTCTTTCCTGAGTCTTTGAGGGATGAGGTACATTTTCATATTTTATAATGATAGTAGTTTGATAAGCTGTGACGTTTTAATGTATTTGAAAAAAAAAAATTGTGGTAAAAGTGTTTTATTGATCATTTGGTGGTTAAATTTGTAATGTAATTCTTTTTTATTCTTTTGCTTAGAAAACATTTAGTATCTGCTAGTACACTTTTTAAAGGGGTCCTATTTTGCTCTTTTACAAAGTCTTGATTTTGTTTTGGGGGTGTACTAGAGCATGCTCTCATGCTTGGTGGTTCGAAAATAATAATTTTTCGCATAATTTACATTATTAAAATACCTTTCTCCCCAGTCTTGCAGAAATGGCTCGATTATTTTTGGGTTTGTTGAAGGCCCACCTTCGGAAAAATATAATGTGTTGTGATTGGTCAGCTGTCCCAGTGCATTGTGATTGGCGAACAGCTTAGACATTGTTTCAGTACTGCCTCTCCACTTGCCAAAGCAGCAAGTTCCAGATGGTGTTAATATTTTCATGTCAGTTTATATATATCTATTATTATTATTATTTTTTTTTTATTTTTTTTTTTATTATTTTTTTTTTTTTTTTGCTAAATCACGTTTTAGATACGATGTCAACAACCACTTAAAAATAAGTATAAATAAATAAACATAATAGGAACCCTTTAATCTGGAAGTTGAAAGTGTCATCTCTTAATCATTGTAAATATTAAGGAAAAACTATTGAAATTTAAAAAAACTAAAAAGATTATAAATATTAATTTGTGTGTATATATATATATATATATATATATATATATATATATATATATATATATATATATATATATATATTACTCTAATGCAAATTAAATGTTGGAATGCACATTGTGGCAGTTGCAATAGTATATCTAAGAGGCAGTGGTGAAGAGATCTGTATTATGAAGCTTTTCGAGTGTCCAGTGTGTGTGTGAGAGAGAGAGAGAGAGAGAGAGAGCGCTCTAGGGAGAGAAATGCGCTCAGTGGTCCCCCCTCTCGGGGTGTCTTTGGGAAAAGGTGCAGATTGGTATCATTGTTTTGCAGTGCTTCGAGGAAGTATTCCTCTTCTCCAGAAGGTCAGGTTAATTTCATTTTTTAATTTCCCTTCCCAGGCGATCCCAAAAGAGACACTTCCTAAGCACTGCTTTGGAAGATGGGATTAAGTCTTGTTGAAGAAAATTTGTTAAATAAATATACTCTCCTATTATTCCTCCATACGTTCCTGTCATTCAGTCACATGTTGTTTGATAGAATCCTGAGCTGAGAATCATATTTAATCAAATCTGAATCGTAATGTCTTAGATGAGTTTGCACATTAACAGCTCATTTGGACTGACACGCAAAGGGTTTGGCATCATTAGAAAGTGGGATATGTACAGTTATATGTGATTTAATGCTTTAAGAAAAGACAGGGTGAGTAACTGATGACACAACTTTCATTTTTTGGTGCACTGTCCCTTTAAGTGATATTGTGCAAAGTTGCATTTAATTTGCAGTTCTACATATTCTGAGGTTAGAGATTCTATACCAATGAATAATAGTGACACAGAGAAGTAAGAGATTACGATAACGTAAGTGTAAATAACAGCGTTACGCATTTCTTTAAATTATAGCATTCTTTAAAAATCAATTTGAGAGTAATTTTCTTTTTACCTTCAGGGACGATCAATACAAAACATTTCTCAACTATCCATAGAAACAAAGGTTTTCCCAAAAGAAATGCATCATGACAAATGTTTATCTATTGATGAGCGGAAGACATCCCAAAGGGGATGTTTTGTTTGTTAAATAGGCAACAAGAGTCACTTCAGGGTGTTATTTGATTCTGCAAGCTGCCCAAAAAGACGGCAAGCACATCTTTTGTCTGGATTTTCATCACTAAGGTCAATAGCAGTACAGGGTTTCCCTTCCATTGGTCATCACTGCTCATTAAAATGCGATTTCCCAGCAAAACCATCTTAATTGAAGCTGTACATTTTTTGATGATAGTTTTTTTTTATCTCATTATTTTTATTTTTTACTGTTTTCACAAACTTCTACCCACTGCTTGCTAAAATACCCTTGACATGAGAAATCCCTTCTTACATTTCCACTTTAGTTTTCGTGTTCTGCTTTCGAACTACAAACCTAATCTTAGCTATGCCATTCTGCTTTGCTCTTTACCTCATCTTGTAGTGCCGCACATTGAGAATGCCAAGGTCACAGAGAGGCCTGTTGTATTTGTGTGTATATGTGCATGTTTGTCTTTCAAGGACAGAGGAATAAGAACTGCTGAAACATGTGGTACATGCTATTAATGAAAGGTTGAGACTCCTAGATATAATAAATATGAAATGTGAAAATATGCACACATACATTTAGATTAAGTATACAGACAGCTTTATATATATATATATATATATATATATATATATATGTGTGTGTGTGTGTGTGTGTGTGTGGGCATGTTGTTGTGACATATCAGGACACAACTTTGTATAATGACATGGGTATGACACAGGTATTACAAGGAGAGGGTGACTTATGAGGACATAACCCATGTCCCAATTTTTCAAAACACTTATAAATCATACAGAATGAGTTTTTTTGAGAAAGTAAAAATGCACAAAGTTTCCTGTGAGGGTTAGGTGTAGGGTTGGTGAAGGGCGATGTGTGTGTGTGTATCCACAGTTTCGACAAAAAAAATCTACAAAGATTAACCCTTTGATGCGTACGATAACACCGGTGTGATTAGAACTTTCAGTGCGTCACGTCATCAACTGCTGAATTTAAATCCACTTTCGACGCAAAGCCAGATCGAACGCGCTGAGCGCTTGTCATATTCTCACAAATATTCAGTATTTTCAACCATTTAATGCTTATTTAAAAGTTTCAGACATTTAATTACACATGACTAATAGCAAAAACATACATTTATAGTTTGTAAAATATATGCAGATGTCTGTGGAAACGGCAATAATGATCCATACAAATATAATCTGACAACATGTTTTTATTGATATCATATACAGATAGTGTAGGTAACTAAAGTTTACTCTGCGTTCCACCCAGTTTACAGCAGACTTTTATGTGTTTTCAGGAGGAGAGGATGGATGTGCGTGTTGTAAATCCCACAGCTCTGATTCAGTTTGAACTAACATTGGCGGCACCCATCTCCCACTATAGATCTACTAACACGGTCGATATAAAAGTTTTTAAACTACCAAATATATTGACTTGCACATATTTTAGGATCGGAATATCAGATATTTCATAATATAGTGAGCATGTTTTGGGAACATTGTGAATAAAACAAGAAAAATGAAATAAAAGCGATCCATGTGTCAGATCTATTTTGGCTGCGTTGTGTCACATGACAAGCATGACTCATCGCCATGGAAACAATAATGCTATACATTCTAAAATAACGGTCATCTAAAAAAAACTAACATGGGGGTCTCAGCTAGAATATTTTAAACTCACGTGCGAAAGGGTTAAAAAAAACTTATTGAAAATTTAGCTCAGTTTTATTTTTACAGTATTACTGTTCCCTTTCGAAGGCGGTTCAATTCCACATTGGGTCAGGAATCTGACATGACAGGGAATCCCTTCCTTCCTTATCCTACCTGAAATCTTATTGCACAATGCCAGTGAAGTTGCACTTCACACTTGCCAGTGCCAGCCAAGACTGCGAAAAGGAGCGGAGCCTCATCTCTATTTAATGCACCATCTTGGTGGCTTAAACTCTGGATCTTCCTCTTTCAAGCATCCTACTTCAAGACAGCTGTGGAGAAGACACAAGAAGATAGATTTCACTCTTGATTTTCCAGCATGTCTAGGTATTACATGCTGTGTTCGGGACCCCCTGAGGCACCCACAAGTTCTGCACCCTGTGCCTGCGTCTCACCCATGAGGAGCCATCACTCACCGGGTCCGACAGCCCGCACTGCGAGGAGTTCCCTTTGCAGGTACTTCGGTCAAATCATGGGTTACATGGTGCTCCACCGGCATATGTGGCTGATGCTGGCAGATCAAAAGGACGCAGACAGAGGAAGGCTTTGCTTAACACGCCTTTGTCTGCCTCTGGCCTCTTTGGAGATGCTATGGAGGCCATCATGAAGTGCTTCTCAGAAGCTCAGAAACGCTCCAAAGCAATGACTCATTTTCAGCCACGGTGTGCTAGAGCGGCACAGTCTTCAGCACACAGTAGGTCAACATCTGCTTCCCACTGCCTAGCGAAGCAAGCCCCCTCAGCTCCCACTTCATCTGTTCCATATCAGGAGCCTTCTGTTCATGCCAAAACCGCGTCACAGAGGGCACCAAAGATGCCTCACGGACTCAAGAATAAGGACTTGTGTCCTGGGAGCCCCCCTCCTTTGGATCAGAGGTCTCGTTCCTGACAGGAGGATTTGGAGGAGATCGCTAAATGGCAGGCCCGCTGTAAAATGTCCAAAATGTTCTCATGAGGTTGCACCATTAACAAGTGATACATGACCCTCACTGCCACACAGCACTTCTATTTATCTTGTGAGTATTCTGAACGCGACCCGATACAAAAAAAAAAAAGAAGCGTTTTGCCCTCTGTACCATTTGCAATCGCTCTGCATTCCATTCCGGGCATCTCAGACTGCATGCAGAATGTAAGAGAGCATGGTTTCTACAACTGCTATTTCGTCTTTCCGTAGAAAGATGGAAGTCTCCATCAAATCTTGGACTGGAGTTCCAGCCAAGAAATTGGTTTATCTTGGCGGATCTGAATATGGCACCTCTACCCGGAATGGGAGAAGTGTCATGCGCGGATAGTGTGTGGGAACCTGCAAACCTGGGCTCATTATCTTTGCACGTAATAGATTACGTAGGTTGCCGACCCATGATTTAGACTGTTTCTGATTTAAATAAAGCAGCAATTGATTTCATAAAATAATGAGTTTTGATTTAAAGGTCTTAAGCTATAGCTTACATGAAAAGAAATCACACACATGACACTTGCAAATTAAATAATTTTATATACTGTAATATATATATAATAATTGTATATACTGATTTATTAATTACTGTGTAATATGTTTTATTTTTAAAACCGATCATAAACTCTCTAATATTTTCAGAATTTTTACAGCTATTTTGCTTTATTTTAAATATGAAAAAATAAAATTTTAGGGCTGACACTGCATCTTTCTGAGAATAAAATGCAGCAAACAAGTTTGTTAAAAACAAACCAAAATTCTAAATATTTTGCTTATAATTTCTGCACAGGAGAGACTTGTTGTTTCCAAGCAAAATGAAATATATTGGTATCACTATTGGTAGTAGCCAAAATGAGTTGAAAAATATTGGCACATCGGCAAAAATACAATATCGTGCATCACTAATATATACATACAGTGCTGAGTAGACTTACTATAGTCCATTACGGTTTCCAAATTGCATGACAAAAACTGTGTTTAGTAATGTAATCCACTACTTTAAATTACACATTTCAGGTAATTCAGTCAAGACTCCTTTTTGATTGCTATTAGATTACTTTTGACCTAATTTCTTTATCGCATTGATTTAAATAGGATAATCTTGTAACATATTGATATAATATATTCTGTTCGTTGTTATAAATAACATAAAGCGCAATTAACGTTATATTACATGAAAGCTTCCCAGACTAGGGTTTGTGAAAGAACTGCAGGGGATTTAAAATTACAATTTAATTATTAAACACACATACATATATATATATACATGAGATCGTAGAAGGGCAGATTGTCAGGAAGATAGTACCAGCAATTTATCAGACATGCCAGTATGCAAGAAAAATTCCTAGTACTGTGAATAGAGTAGCGCAGGCTTACCAATACCAGCCCAATGCCCAATCTGATTTTTGGAAATTGATAGAAATTCTCAGGGGGAAAAAAATTCTAAAAAAAATAATTTGCAAAACTGCAGGCTATACAAGCTGTAACAATGGTCCACACCAGATAAATCTGTGGAAATAGGACCATTTGCCCTCCAGGTTTGTCAGGTGTAGGCATCTGGTGAATAGAGAGAAACAGCATAGCATTGGCTGGATTAGAAATCAGAAATTAACTGGCTGGAGGTTTGAGTTTCACAGTGTGGAGCCTCGTACATCAGTTTCCAGTGAGCAGCAGTGCCATTAAAAACGCATTGGTCCGGTTCCACTCTGTCTGCACCCCCCATCTTCAGTGCAAAACCACAAGCTCTCCGGCCACCCGACGCCAAGATGCTCTCACAGATAGACTCACACTTGTGCCTACACATAAACACGTACTGCCTTGTGTGCATATACACACTGATAGTTGCCATGCAGTCAGCTTCCCAGCAATAGGCCTTGGACCTTGTCAGAAGGATCAATACTGTGGGCATTAAAGCCAAGGAAGCCAGTCCAAGCTCTGCCCTGCTCCACCGAGGGATATATATATATACCGTAATGTCGGGCATCTTATAGTGGCCGGGGCCGTGGTGAACACGGACAAATAAAGGCCGGGGGAAAATTTGTGCAGCAGAGCCAGATAATGGACGTACACGCCCACTGCCGGAGCGTTTCTCGTTCTCGAGTCAAGAAAAGGTTGCATCAGTTTTCGGATCACCACCAGTACAGAACCGAGAACCGTTTCTGTCGGACGCGTCCGATTCGAGAACCGAGGAGCTGATGTTACTGCGCATACATGATTCAGTGTGAAGCAGACTGACACACAGAGCATCTGAACCGAACTGATTCTTTTGATGATTGATTCTGAACTGATTCTGTGCTAATGTTATGATCTCTGTCCACTGGAACGCTATCACTTTTAATTTAAAACGGGTTATTTAAAACAATTACTTACCAAAAACAGATGGAATTAGAAATAAAGGCCTGCCTCTAATAAAAGCCTGTTACCTTCTGCAGTTCAGGTAAGCCAGGTCAGGCTCTAAAATGCTGTGTCTTTGGTGTCACTGTGTCTGCACTGCATGTGAAGGATCAGGATTGTTGCACATCTACAAATCAAGCTACATTCACTTCAAGCTCTAATTATTTTTCAATAACCGTAAAGTACTGACAGTACTGAAAGACTGCTTTTGGCCTATTCAAACTGTGTGTTCCATCTAGCTGCAAAAATTATCGATAACATCCAAATGCTAAAGGTTTGACAGTGAAAACTGTTTAAATATGAAATTTGTTCATTCCTAATACAGTGTATCCAGTTAGTTTGAGAGAGCACCATTCTGGACTTTTATTGATGAGTTCTAGTTAATTTGTGTTTCTTACTAAAATGCCTCATAATGCGTATACATGGAGATCAACGCGTGTACAAGGGTTAACTTGTTGTAGAAAATTGGCTTACTGGAAGTAATGTAATAAATGTAATAATGTTTAAATTCACTTTGACTACAATGTTAAGGCAAAGAAAAAGGGTCTTTTAAAAGCTGCTTTGATGAATGAGGTGGTCAAATTGTGAGGCTGTTCTATCACAAGTCTGTGACTGCAGGTTACTGTACATTTTTTTTTTTTTTAAGTAACTATTGCCTGTCCATTTTATTCACTGGCTCCAGCCCCAGCAATTTCTAAAAGCTGCCCTTGAGCTCTGTAATTTGAGCCTTCCTGCAGAAGAATATTACACCCTTATGAACAGGTACTGTATTGTGATGAAACTGTGGTAGAGCGATATTATCAGATGGTAATGCTAAGCTACTTTGTTACTGCGTGATTATATTTATTTACCATCATATTTACATACTCAAGGTTCTTTAAATAATACTATGAAACATGCCCAAAAACAGGTGTAGAATCATGGTCCTTTCTTAATTAGCGCAGGCATTTGGAAAGGTTAAAATGACTCACTCTAGAGTGAAGTAATGTTGAGGAGAATGTGGCTTGGAGTCCTAGATTTTACTGTGTGGTGTGAACTAAAGAAGTGTGTTTTCCAGAAGAGTCACCATACAATGTCTGATGTTTATACCAGACATACTCCTTTTTGGAGCTAAAATGCATAAAATGTGGTTTTCCTGTGTCATGTAAATGAAAATATTTATTAGCTGTGACAAGGTGCAGTAAGGTGCACCATTGAGAATTAAAACCCATTCCATAGTGTCCCAATGTCTGACGTTTGTCCAGAAGGTCTGCCAGATAAAGTTCTTCAGAGGAAGGTGTTCAGGTTTCCTTTCTTGAGTTGGCAGACTCAGCCTTGATGTCTTTACCCTTGGCTTCTCATCTGAAGTGGACTTGTGGGTACACGCGAAAGAAAATCCAACAATATACCAGCAGAACTGTTCTGTACATATAATGTCCATGGAACTGTGGCCTGTTAAAACCACACAAACATCTGTTTGAGTTTACTGGTTAAGTTGCATTAATTATGCCATTTACCCCTCCCCCATATTCTACATATTCTTACATAGCCTCATCCAATCCTTCTCTGAAGAATTGCTGTTACATTCTCCAGCACTGATCAACAGTCCATCATTATCTCTAATTGCTGCCATTACACATTTAATTACCTGCCAAAATGTCCCTTTGCTCCCTCTCTGGGTGAGCATGATGAGAAGTGATTATTGTCTACAGTCTTCTGCTCAGAAAATGGACTGTATGAAATAAAATTTTCACTTTTCTTCCTTTATAATTATACATGTTAATTTGCTGTAACAAAGCATGACATGCACATAAGAGATGACTATAGGTATATGCATATAACACACTGGAAATTTCTAAATATTCCTAAATTTGAAAATTGTCATTTACTTAATCATGTCTTTGCAAATCCATTTGACTTCCGTTCGCCTGTGGAAAAACAATGGAGAAATTTTGAAAACTCTCTTCCATGCAATTGCAGTGATACAAGCTTTTAGGCTTCAAAAAGAACTACTGAGGTATATTAAAAATATCATTAGACTGGTTTACTCTGATGCTTTATGCCAGAATTTCTGAATCCACATGATCGGTATATAAACCATAGACCAAAGTTTATGTAAACCTGGCACATTCATTTAAGAAGTAACAATATCAGATTCATGAATCAATCTTTATTTTGAGTTGGACCTTTTCAATTAATCATTTGCCAAACATGTTTGAATGGTTTAATGAATCAGACTGAATTGGTTCGTGAGTTTAATTGTGAATCAAATGTTAAAGTATAAATATTTTAAAATATTTAACATTTGTATGTTATAAAAAAAAAAAAAAAAATCTAATTCTGTCAACATTTATTCATTCTCAAACTACTCCAAACCTGTATGAGTTTCTTCTGTTGAACATGAAAGGCAATATTTTTTAAGAATGTGGGTAGCAAATTAATTGCTGGTCCCACTTGACTTTACTTACAATGGAAGTCAATGGGGACCAACAACTTAAAATTTACTTTTTAAGTTCAAAAGAAGCAAGAAACTTATTCAGGTTTGGAACAGCTTGAGCATCAGTAAATTATGGCAGGATTTCATTTTTGCATGAATCATCCCTTTAATAGTTATGTGTCCTTTTAAAACTTGAAAACTTTAGTCATTTCATTATAATTGCATGGAAAAGAGAGCAACTAGTGTAGTCTACAGAATTTTTCTGTTTGTGTTCCACAAAAAAATCAGGTCTGCATATGAGCATAAATAATGAAAGGAATATTAAATTTCATGGCTCAAGTCCTTAGAAACCATATAGCAATAACTTGGCAACCACTTACAGCATCCTAGAATTGTGGCTGGGATTATTGTTTCATTCATTAAGGTCCTGTTTCCTTTTCTCTGTCAATAATGTCGCAGCTGTGATCTAATTGTTGTGAGTTTGCACTTGCATCAGCTCCCCGTATATCAGAATCTCACTGACTCATGGAGAGCAAATTGGCTTAAATCAGTTTGAGCCTTGATAAAAATCGGTTTATAAATATTTACAGACAGGGACTGCCTGAAGGGTGGGTACCAATGAGACTTACTGGTAAGTAGCTGATGCACTGCACTGTAGTTCCTTCTGTGAGAATGTCAAGCTGTTTGTGCCCCATCTGTATATCTGTCTGCAAGTGTGTGTGTGTGTGTGTGTGTGTGTGTGTGTGTGTGTTTCAGAGAAGCTGCAGGCTTAGTTTGCCCCCTATTAAAGATTTACACTCATCACAGGGGCAGTTATTAAGCCCCTGGGCCCCTTCATGACACTTACTTTCAGTTTGATGGAAACATTGTGAGGAGATTAAAGCCACTTCATTGAAAGGCCTTTTTGCTATTCTGCTTGATTGATCTTCAGCAGGCCTTTGATATACAGCATTAACTGTCTCTCTGTCTCCTTACCATCTTTAAGGAATAGTCCACACAAAAAAATAACTCCTTTACCATTTACTCATTTTAAGTCTGTCTGTCTGTCTGTCTGTCTGTCTGTCTATCTATCTCTATTTTCACTTAGTAAAATTGTGTAAACCGGTTTTGAAAGAATATATATTGCAATATAGCTTAAGAAAAATACAAAAAAAGTATGAAAATACTTTTTATGCAGTGCACACTCCCTACATTCTTCGTCTCACTCTGTCTTGTTGTCATCCCCTTATATAACTACCCTTATTAATTGCTCACCTCCCTCTCATCCTGATAGCTTTCCTGATAATGAAAAACCAGTCATAACCGGCCGTGTGTAGGCACAGAAGAAACAAGTGCTGTGCATCCTCTTTCCACCTCAGATGTTTCCATGTTGAGTGATCTGTCCACACCGAGCGTGGGCTCACCATGGCAAGAGATGCTCATATTTTACGAGCCCTGTTAGCGTTGAGATGTTACATTTTGGCCGAGAGCGAGATGATGAGAACCAGAAGGAGCGATGCTGCCGTCCCCTGTTCTGACAGAGGCCAGACGGAGGAACACAGATGGTACCTCGTTTTAGCCAATGGTGTTCCAATAAACCCATGATGGATTGATAATTATCCCACCCCAAGTTGTGGGCAACAGATTACTCCAGTTGTTTGAACTGTTTCTCAGGAAAGGCACCTATTATATGATGTCATTTTTACATTTAGAGCTGTTTTTTGGTTGGAAGTCAATTTGCCTATGTTTAAACAACACAAGAAAAAAGATGCCAGTCCTGTTTGGTGCCATAAATACAGTTATAGTTGTATAACTCATTTGCATTTGCTATTTTTAGGGATGTCAATCTATTCTAGTCTGCTATTATATGTATAGGACAAATTAGGAATTATACCTCCTAGGGATGTTCATTTTAACCCTCTGGAGTCAAAAGGTATTTTGGGGGCCTTGAGAAGCTTTGTCATGCCCTGACATTTGTGCTTTTTTCAGTTTCTTATAAACATCTAAATGGCTAAAGTCTAATCTCACTGTAATCTGCACAAACTGGGCTATAATAATATGTGAGAAGAAAAAAAAAACATTTATTGTTATTATTATCATTATTATTATTATTATTATAAATGTTGAAAAGAGCTGAGAATATTTTTTCAGGTTTTTTTTTTGGGGGGGGGGGTTGAAAGAACAGCACTGTTTGTTACATTTGTTACGGTTACATTTATTTGTTACATTTATATTATTTACATCAAGCTTTTGAATGATATAATAGTGTATATTGTTATTGAAACTTCATAATGTTTCACTTAATTATACATTTAGTCAGGAATTATAGTTTGGAAAAAGTCTTTGGAAAAAGTATAACTAGAAAAATGTTTAGAGGTTATGTGAAAACTAGTACAAATATATAAATAAATAAAAAGAGACTTACTCATGTTTATGATCTCTGCTGAATAAAGTGCTTCATTCTTTTTTTTTCTGAGGAAATCCTAATCTCAAATCCTCAACCACATCACATCTTTTTGGGGTGAATTATGTCTTTTTTCTCTCATCGCGGAGCAAACAGTAAAATAAAAGAAACTTGAAGAACAGTCTGGCTGCGTTGTCTTCAGTTGTGTGGGCATATTCAAGCCACGCGCTTCAGTGAAACATTAGAATCTGAATAGCGCGTTCAGCGCGGGGACGTGGTCGCATTAGAAGATAATGAAGGGAGACGTGAAAAACTGACATCGCGTAGTTTTCATATAGATTACTTGATCACAGAATATTTGTTTTCAGCAGCACTTCTTAGGTTTAAAAGTAGACATGTCAAGCTTTCTATAGATATATCTATCATGTCTCCTTGTTGAGTATTCACGGATTTACAGTTCATTTTAATGACGCGTGTCTCAATGAAGATCAGCGCAGACAAAGGCTGCAGACAGCACACCTTGTTTGTTATCTTTATTTTATAAATGCACAAAGTTTTATTGTTATTATATCTGTATGCTAAAAAGTAGACCCTTTACAGATTCGATTGATGTATTGCTCTTATCTGTACGATAAAAACTGAAAGTGTAATTTAAGTTATTTTCAGGGTTATCAGGAGAAAATGACTCATACGACTCCAGAGGGTTAACCAGATGAGCGATTAATACAATCAGTTAAACGGTTAAAGTCATTTATTTATTTAACAAAATATTAAAAAATGTTTGTTGTATGGTTAAAATAGGCCTATGCTACCCATATAAAAAAAAGTTTTATTATTTCGTTTAGAAAAAGGCCTAATGCCAACATGAAAAATCTTTACAAACATTATAATAAAAACTGTAAAGATAGCTAGACTATTTTAGTTCCCCTCACTCCAAATCAATTCTTTCAATTAACAGTATGTAAAAGCCAAAATGAATTAATTTAGGCTAAAACAACTGAAACCAATGTTGGGTCTCTCATTCGACACAAGATCAAATGTTTCCATATTTGCGATGTATTTGAATGTCAAATTATTATTTATTATGTACTTAACTCGCATTTCAATATCCATGTAAAAATGTATTTATGTTTCGCATAACGCCACGGCGGTATGGTGATAACACTTAAGAAGACACGCACAGATTTACTACATATTTAAACTAATCAGTGTTTTTTTTTTTTTTCATGATTGACTGACTGTTTTTTCTTATGAAAATAAACAGGCTGCATTGTCAAGGTAGCAAAGACTAACTGTGTGCGTGCATGCTGCACAGATGCAATCACTAAATCTTTTTTCCCCCAGTGGAAGCAGCTTCTCCTTTTAGTCAAAAAAATAATTGGAATTGTAAAAGGTTTGCCCTTTATTTGTGTATATTCACAATTAAAAACAAATCTTAATGCTTTTGTAAAATAAGCCTAAAGAAAAACAAGATGCCGGGCTCTGCTATCTGGTTTCCTTTTGCGCAACACAAAAATGAACAAAAATTCTGCATACTACTTGGCTACTACTAGGCTACTTGCACAGTTTTATGTTCATTTTCTTAATTAAGTAAAAATGTATTTCTCGTAAAGGCCAATTTAATCATTTTATATATATATATATATATATATATATATATATATATATATATATAAATATATATATATATACTAGCTTTATTATATTTTTCACCGCTCCCAAAAGCGCTGCAGATGGGCGATGTGATATGAAGAACGTGTGAATCCCCATGTTCTGTTGTTTGCTGCTTTTACGCATGTAACATTAATTCCCGGGAAACAAATGTTAGTATTTTTAACGGGTCACACACCCTTATCCTTTCTTATTTAATTTAATTCTAATTTAGTTTAATAATCGGTTAACGAGCATCGAGTGTTGGTTAGGAAAATAATCTAAGTGAACATCCCTAATACCTATTAATAAATACGCTTGACAGTCCCAGACACTGACTCTGTGAATGCAAACTTTTTGAATCTAGTTAATCTTAGCATTTAGGTAATCGTGTTCCTGAAAGACTACATTGCAGTTTGTCTAGAGAACATGGTGTACAGCTGCCCCCAGATCTGTAGCTGGGAAATCGAACATAATAAGAAGGTTATCTCAGATTTACTGCTTAATATACTGTAGAGGGCAGTGTATCTAGCAGGAAAATATTGTATTGTTTAAAAAAAAAGAAAAATAGCTTAGGTGCTGGTCATAACATAGGTAATGGTGTGTTATTTACAGGATGATGCCAGGCTTATTTGATGCATAAAAACAACCTCCGTGCTCAGTCTTAAATTAATATTCTCTGTGTGCACATTGCATGCCGCACAAAGATTTGGACGTCTTCATGATTAATGTCTCTGGCTGTCTCTGTTACAACTTACTCTGTGCATGCTGAGTGTAAATTTTTGCTTCTTTTCAATGCCATGCATCTGCGTTATGCAAACTTATCCTGGAAGGAGGTTGTGGAAACACTGGAACGCCACATCAGCAGTGCATTTATTGGGATTTTGACTTATGAAGGTTATGTTTTATGTCTAGACTGGTACTTAATTATCAAACTGCATTTCCATATTCTCTCCAAGTGCCAAATCCCTGCTTCAGGTGCTTCTGGCAGCTCACAGGAGACATAAATGATCATCATCTCTTTCCACAACCTCCCTGATTTTACGAAGTCTACCTTATTATAATAGCTGGTAGCATGCTCACCTGTGATACGTTTGTTATTAGCCCAATTTTATGCTTAATTATGGCCGCCAGTGGTAGTTGGTGGTTTTTTTTCGTTATTTAATGATGTGGTCTGGACAGGTGGTAACAGCTGTATTTGCATGCGGTGTGGGAGTACTCCCATCCAACCCCGCTCGCTGATGGTTTTTAATTAAGCCATGTGATTAAGTCGAACCATGCCAAGTATTTCAGCACCCTGACAAATCAAATCAAACCACCCCCATAGTTCCTACCTGCCCTCCCTGTTTCTTTTCAGTACAGGTCAGAGATGTATCCTCTGGCCATTAGCAACAAAGCAGATCTAGCAAATCAATTATAGAGAGAAGCGATAAAAGCCCAGTCTGTTTTATTTGCACCCTTCGTTCACGTAATTACATAGCATGTGTGAATGCAGGGCGAGAGTGTGTGCGCCACACACTTCAATTTGGAGTGTTCCTCACTTTCTGGTTTATTGTGATATTCCCTTTTATAGTAATTTGTCACACTCAGGGCAGCGATTCATAACAAAGCTGTCTGGTTATAAAGCAAATGCACAATACGTCCTCCCTTCTTTTGAGAGTGCAGGCTTCTGAGACATTCATGCTGCAACTTCAGGCCTATTCAGTCAAACACTGGCTTTCTATTACACTAAAAAACACTATTGGGTGTTTAATACACCTACAATTTTTGCAAAGAATTTTAGGCTTCTATGAATATTAATAACAGCATGGATCCATGAAGAAATCAGTTGCATTTTATTTTTTTCTTCACCTGAAAATGAAGGTAAAAATGCATTATAGCAAAGACTATAGAATTCCCTACTTTAGACGTTACTTGTATAGTTTAGAATCGGGAAAAATGCAACACTTGAGTTTAGCATGTATAATAGTCTTACTCATACAACTGCCAGCTGTTGCTTCTGATTGCTTTTAGATGGAAAAGCTGCCCATAACCCCTGGTCTAGAATCAGTTTTCTTCGTAATAATAACATAACGAAATATATTTGGCAAACAATCCAGTGTATCTGCCCTTCTGCTTTGGAAAGCATCACATGATTTTACAGTGTGTTTTCACAGAGGTGAGCAATGTAGCCAATCACAGACATGTTTGTTGAGTTCTAAAATGCAATGGCCAATCAGAGGTGTTTAGGATGCACTCACCGCTCTAGTCACTGTTTTTTTGTCCAGTGCCAAGTTTGTGCTTTTGTAAAATAATCTTGTTGAGCAAGATTGTGCCCGTAACTTCTAACAAAGACATTAAAAAAAAGTTTCATTGTTTTTTTTTGTTTGTTTTTTTTTTGTAACTTTGTGAAATCGTGATGAATGAATGAATGTTTTTTTTTTATAGATTTGAAGGGAGCACTCTTTGTATTTTTGTATACAATAACATATTCAGGATTTAAATAAAACTTGTAATTTTCACAGTATGACACAGACAAAGCTAACTACTACACTAAATAGAAAAACATAATAACTTCAGAAACACACATGTGAATCTGCAACAGAGCTTGGTCCAAACGCACTATACACAGAATTTAGATAAGGAAACGTTTATTATTTGTATTGACTGCCATGCCAAATCATGCACACTTGCTTGCTTTTCTGTTTAATTTAACCGTGTTTTTGTGAACACACATATACAGATAATTGTAACACTTCACAGTATGGTTAGATTAGTTAATGTATTAAAGTGTATTAACATGTATGTTAATTATTGTAAAGTGCTACCTAAATAATGTATTTCGAACATTCACTTTAAAATGTTACAAAGAAATAGGAAAGAGAATGTTACAAAGAGATAGGAGCTGCACTTGCATATCCAAGAGGGGTCCAACAATTCTTCAGCCAAGGTTCACTGATCAGTGCAGGCTGTATGTTTGTTGTGTCTGGCCCCGCACAGAGAGTCACAACACAGGTCTGATCCTACACAGCTCACTGCCTTCACCCCTTTGTTTTCTTTCTCTTCTTATTTTTTATCATTTTCTTCTCTCTCTTTCTATCTTTCCCCATCCTCTACACTGCCCCCTCTCTCCTCTTAAGTGATAAGGGTTCTCTAACATGAGTGTTGCTCTCATCAGCTTGTGATCTCTGATAAGATCCCTGCTGCCGTCACTGAAATATGATTCATATTCTCCCTCTGTCACTTTTCATTCTTCCTCTCTGTTCATTTTTGACTTTGTGTCTGCACCTCATGCCACATTGTATGTGGACTGCATAGATATGAAAGTCTTCCATCCTCATATATACGCTGAATGCAGAGCTTACTGTCAATATGAAATCTGCACATTGTAGACTCGAGCTTAATTTTTGTAGCCTTGTTATCTTAATCATTGACAAGGTTCTGCACATCCCGTATATAGCCTGTTTTTTTATTCGATATTTTAGGTCATTTGAATATGCTCTCAGCCACCAGTGGGAGTATAGTGCATTCAATACTCTTAACACATTTTATCATGAAATCTATGAGAGTCCACAGATTCCTGGACCTGCTTATTGCACTCACTTATTCAAAAAATGTCACAAGATCTGGCCAATTTTTAAACAATCATCAGTATCTAGATGTTTACTTTTCTTCTTTTTTTCCACTTATTATTTTATTTTTACACTACCTTTCAAAAGTTTTGGGTCACTAATTGTTTGGCATGCATTTAATGGTCAAAAGTGTTTGTAAAGTCTTGTATTTAAAATAAATTCTGTTCTTTTAGATTTGATGTGAATAGCATAATGGCTGTCTCAATCCCTTGTTCCCCATTTCACATATATATATATATATATATATATATATATATATATATATATATATCTACGAATATATATTATACTCATTATATGAAGTATGTCATGAACATGCATTTGCTTGAAAGAAACTGCTGCTAACTTAGTTAGGGTGGGTCCGAGAAATGTCCAATCACTACATGTTACTGCAGCAACAGACATCCCCCCAACTGCCAGCAAAACATCAGATAGATTTGTGGTCCACTTCATCTTAATTAACCAAAGGCATTTTTATGTAGCCTGCCCCATTTTTATGCTTTTATGCTTGAGAATTGAGAACGGTCAACAAAAGATCTGTCCCCAAGCTGGAGTGGACTCACAGTAGCTTACCATCTTAACACTGAGCACAGGGCCATTCATTATCTTCATCATCTTATCATGAACAGACCCAAGACCTGTCATTCTTTGTCTTTATCTTCTGCTATGTTGGTTAGCCACTTGTGCTGTCAGTTTTTTAGCAGCGGGAGATTTGAGAGCACTCTGATATATTGCCTTTATTGAGCTTGAAAGGCACGGATGGGGCTATGGGAACCAATCCAAACCACCTAGAGAGGTTTAGTGTTGTGTGTCCAGCCATGCTGTCTCCTCGCTTCTCTCAGTATTGTGAACTTTTTGGAAGAAGTTATATTTTTTAAAAATCACTCTTACTCTCTTAACTGCTTTCTTTCTTTACCAGATGTGAGTGTTGACTTTATTCCAGCATTTTAGAAACCCTTCCCCCTCACACATTCTGCTGAACTCTCCCTTTTAATACTTTTGCCTAAAATGGGCCTGTGTTTAATGGACTACTCTCCTCCAGTTTTTATGTTGAGAAGAGTTAATGGAGAGCATGGCTCTTTTAACTGGAGAAGAAGAGAGGAAGAAAGGAAAAAATGAGGCAGAAAGGAAGAGAAGCAAGGAGAAAGATAAAAAAGAGAGATAGAGGCCTAAGGTAGTAACAGTAGAACCACTCCACTCAGAGCAAGATTATCCTGCCTGGTGCAATCAGACACAACACTCCGTTGTTCTAGAAATTAGAATGCAGATTCAAATGTGGAAATGTGTGGATTTGCAGCTGGGGGGGAAATGTGGTGTATAACGAAGTTTGCAAATGTTCTAAAATATTGTTTGTGTGTACAATGTGTCCGTATGTTTGTGTGCGTGAAAGAGAGAAATACTGAAAACGTAATTTTTGTTCACACTGCAGCCAATTCCGATTTGGTTTACAAATACAATCTTTAAAAAAGGCTGTTCTCACTGTTCAATGAATACCGTGCAAGTATGAATTTAGACACGTGTAGACAGTACTGCAATAATTATGATGTTCCAGTCACGTTTTGTCAAAAATTATAGAAAAAAAAAAAATAATAATTTAAGGCGGAGTCATGATTCAAACTAGTTTAAATCCAGATGAAACAGCGCTGTCAAACAGGAGAAGGCTTTTCAAAGGATTTACTGCAGTAACAATAACTGCACCATGTCATGGAATATTCATATCTAATTTTATTTAATTATTAAGATAGACATGAATTAAATATTTTAAAGTAGTAATAAATATACTTAGTGTTCTTTATGATTAAGCTATAGCATCTGTGCATTTACTAAATTATTTTAGACTACTGTTTTTCATATTTTCATAAATGCATAGAGAACACAGTTAAATTTTTACCGTGGTATTGATGTGCTATATGTATGGTTTTAACTGTAGTTATCATGATCTAAATGTAACTAACTCTGTAACTAACTCCTAACTCAAGCTATTACTAGTGTCAACTCAAGGTACTGTCAAATGTGCATTTCTAAGTGACAAGAAAATGTAATATTAATATTGATGCCTGCACTGCAAACTTAGCTGAAGATACACTGCATCAAAGTCAGGCAACACAAACCTGTTTCATGATTTGAAACAATGTCACTCATTAGAATCTGCAGAAACGAAGAAAATACATTTTTCTATTCAGATATTTATGTTGTTAAGGAAAAATGCCTGGAAGAGTGTAAACAATTCAAATATTTAAAGTGTCCTGACCATAAAGAGTGGTCTAAAACCACAATTGACGGTCTGTTAATGGTTACAATGAACTTTTACTTAGGCGCAGATTTATAGTGATAATTATCGATATCGCCTGATATGAAAAATTGTATTGTGAATTATTTATTTATTTATTGCAATATCCCCAGCACTAGATTTAACTGTTTTGTTCCTGCAGTGTGTGGAGTGTTGTGATGTGAACAAGACACCACACACTAACTGATGTCATTCACTAATAACCAGTGTCCGGGAAATCTCCCACGGTCAAACATGATTTTAGCTTAATTAAATAGCAGAACAGGCAAAAGGAAATGACAAAAATGGTCTTAGGACTGATTTTAACAGAAAATTCAAGGAAATAAAATGTTTTGGATGAAGTCTTGGAGATGGCGTGAACATGGACTTTACATGTTATAGTGCAAGCTAGAGATGAGTAATACGTTCGTCTTCCATCAGCTTATTTTCGTCAGCTTAGTTTTGTTCCACGTGACAATCTACGGAGTGTGTGCACGTTTATCCTTGGAGATCCCCCACACAACATCGTAAATTTTCAACATGTTGGATATTTAGGATTTGTGGTTGGTGTGGTTCTGACATTCTTCTGAGCAGATTCTCTCACCCTTAACACACCCCACACCACAGGAAGATCTGGTGAGTTCATCTGTAGATCCATCCAGATAGTCTGCACTTTACCTAGGATTGTCGGAAGGGGAGAATTCGGTTCAAAGTTGTCTTTTTAATTGACATTTAGTTCAAAAAAACCTGGAAGGAATGAGTGTCTATGAGCAATGATGGCAGATTGAGATTTATGGGAATATAAATGGGTAATATAGACTTTCTTTACCAACTTCACTAGAACTTTTTTCTGCTGAACAACAAGGCTTTTCCGCAAGGCTTTTTTGTTTCCGTGTTCTGTAGATATCTACATATTCCTTGTTCATACCCAAGCAAATGAGTTTGTCTGCCACGGTCCCACTTGTGCTGTGCTCTCTCTCTCTCTTTTTCTGTCTTTGACTCTTCACCACACAAAATCAGCGAGAGATGTAGTGAAAGTCTAGAGGAGGCGACAGGTGCTCTGGGGAAATACAAAGCAATATCCCGAACAGCCGGTTCATCCGCAGTGCACCTCACAATTACAATGCATCTGACAGAGATATTGGGCCCAGATCACCTGCCATTTCAGCTGATAGGCCCACCTATCAGTGGCAGGATTTCACAAAAAAAGTGACCCCCCAAAAAAATTATATTAGTGCTGCCTTATTGAAAAATAATGTCAGCAAGAGAACTCATAGGCTTACAGTAGAGTTTGTGGAGGCTGTCAGTCAGCAGGCATAGAGATATAGCGTGTACAGATTTATTGCTGACATAAAATAGAGACAGATTAGAGTTAAAGAGTGCAGCATAGATATTTGGTCATGCTATGTTCACTCAAAAATGTGTTCAATAGGGCTTATGCGCAACAGACTTCCGTATTCTGTTAACCCAATCTCATCACTTCCGATTCAAGTGTTTTGCATTTGCTTCATTAAATATGAACCAGTTTTACTGGTTTCAGGTGACATTCTACAAATAGCCTACCCTATTTATATTTATATTATTTTTACATATTTTTCGTTTTTCATCCCAACTCTTTGTTTTTTATTTTTTTTATTTTTCTGAAACAAGAGTGTTTAATGTTAGACAATTTATGAGCTTTTCTACCAGTCATACTCTATGAGACTTTATGAATTTATTTTATTTGAGGAAAGTGCTCACAACTCAAGTGTGTGTGAGTTTTTGGTATTTTTAGTCCATGGGATTCAAATCTTCATGGATTTAATCCTAAAATGTCAGCAACTCCCGAACTATACAAAGCAGATTCTTTAATAGTGCTTCCATTTCCATTATCATGTCCAACACACTCTGTAAGTGTAACGGAACAGACCAATGAAGTCAACTTCTTTCCAATGAAACTCAATACTGTACAGTACAGTGTCCCAACCAGGCTCAATGCATTTTCCAGTGACCTGTCAAGTAAAAATGCCTTGTCAAATGGCACATTTGACAGTTTCAGGAAAAACTATGTGAACTCTTAGTTTACCTTAGTTTCTTATGATACGTAATATATAGTTAAAGTATTTTGAACAGATTTTTGACATGAGTTTTCACTATTTCAAAAATAATTATAGAGATTAATTGATAGCATTTTACTGATAGCACTAATTTTGAAATGTCAGAAAAAAAAGAAAAAAAATTAATTGCACATATTTTAACAATTTGCTTTATACAAAAACAATAAAAAAATTATAAATCATTTAATATCTTTATTTGGCTTTTTTTTTCAGAAAATATTAATAGATATTTAGCTATAATATAAATGGTTATAGTTAAATGTTTAGCTTTGTAGCTTTTTTATTGTCATTTAATTTTTTTTTTTCACCAGTACCCAATTTATTTTTGATGAAGTGAGAAATGTACTGTATTTGTGAACAATATTTCTCACTGTCCACTGTCTATTTACAGCTCAGGATAGTCACTTGCACAGGATTTAGAGCTCTCGTGGTGCCATTATCTATAGCCATATAGCTTCATATTTTGGGAATGGAGGTCCCTATATCATCGTATTTGGGGGTCCTTGGCATCAGTATGATTAAAAAAAAAACCTGGCTACGGAAAAAATACATTTAAATGTCATTAATTCTTGTCGCTGTATTGACATTGCAGTGATGCTTGGGAAAAAGAATGCAAGTAAATGAAAGCAGCTATTCTGCTTGCATTCAGTCTGGTTGATTCAGGCGTAGGTTGATAGCGCAGGGCAGATCATTCTCTAACAGGGGCTACTCGTCTTTGTACACACCAAATGGGGGCCAAGGTTCACCGATACAGTCCCTGTTCTGAAAGAAGTCGGACGCAGGACTGCTGATCTGCAGTCAGATTCCCTCAGTGTGGTCCCTGAATTAGAAATACAGGCTTCAGGCAAAGTCTCTCTTGCTTCCTCTATACAGTTTTACAATGAAGTTTTACACTGCATCTGCTGCTGGAGGGTCCCTGGAGAAATTGGTGGCGTTGCACAGATGGGTAATGGGTAATTTTAAGGTGGCCAGGCCACTCAATGGGTACATTGCCAGAGATTCAAGATTAAATTTAGTGACTTTCATGAAGGTGAATTGAAGGTTTTCTCACAACACCTGCTCAGAAACAGCCCATGAGAGACTAATGGAGCACAAATAGTTATGAAGATGTTTATCATTTTGTACTTTTATGTTCCCAAAGTAAAATGTACAGTTGTCTAGCTTTTGGGACACAAATTTATATTTAAAAAAATATAAATAAATACATTTGTTTATTGTGAGAAGCAACACTTTTTTTTTTAATTAATAGTAGTGATTCTTAAAAAAAAAAAAAACTTTCTAGCCTCTGCAGAAAAGCAAAATCAGTTTAAAATGTGTCTGAAGTGTTTTTTGTTTGCTTGTTTGTTTGTTTTTTGCTGCTTCATTATGCATTAGCTTGAATCTTTTACATTTAATTATTTTTTGCAGAAAACACAAATTTCACAGCTTAAGCGCTGATGACATTTCCTGTAATACTTATTCGGTATAGTTAAAATAAAGGGATAGTTCACCCATTTACTCACCTTAATGTTGTTCCAATGAAAAAAGTCATACCATTTTGCAATGACATGAGTATGACTGGATTAATGATGACAGAATTTTCATAACTATCCCTTTAAAAAGCATTTAAATAAGTTTTTTTTATTCATTTCTTTATGTAGATTAATGCTTTAAATGTTGGGGTCGGGGAAGAAGGTGTTTTTTTTTTTTTTTTTTTTGCTGATTTGGTGCTCAAGAAACATGTCATGTTATCATCAATGTTTTACTGCTTAATATTTTGCGGAAGCCATGTTACATTTTTGTATCATAGTAGATTATTTGATGAAAAAGAACAGCATTTATTTGAAATGCTAATCTTTTGTAAAATGAAACAGAAATGGCTTTACAGTCACTTTTCATTCATCGATTTAATGGATCCTTGCCGAATAAAAAATTATCATTTCTTTGAAAAGACAAAATCTTTTGAATGGTTGTGTAAATGCCAAAGATGTTTTAAAAAAATATATCAGATAATTCTTGAGAACACATGACAAGCCTTATGCATTTAAATGCATTTTACAGGGAACCAAACATTAATTTGACAAAGTAGCCTTGTTTTGTTAAAGGGTCTTAGTATGTATACGCATAGAAACAATCCACATACAATAGGCCACAGCGTGTATGTTGGCATATGTGTGTATGCTTGCCCTCACGCCTGTGTGCAGTAACCAAGGTTACAAGGATCAAATGCAGGCACAATCGATCCCTCTTTTTCTCTCCCTCAGATCTGCCTCCCTCAACTGATAAATCCTGTGAGAACAATAAAAAATGTAAGACAGCTGAGATTTTCATGAAGTCTCGCATGAAAGTTATAAGAGGTAATAAATCACTCCGAATTGCATTGAAGTGACGCATGTGCGTTCCTATTTTAGAGGGCTGGGGTGGAGGAACAGTATTGCTGATTTGATGAGCAGTGGGATGGAGTGGGATGAGGTGGTGTGTCGTATCAATATATCTTTTATATCGGCAAAGGCTCAAGGTTTCAAATCTTGATCTTCTGTAGTGCCATAGATGAGATCCTGCTGTTCCTGATATATATATTTTTTTTATTATTTTAATGTGCACCAAACTCAGCATGAGAGCTACTACTATCTCCACACCATCAGCAGGGGCATAGAGAAGAGCAGTGTTATAATTATGGCTTCAAAGAAGTAAATGCATCTGGAGCTAAAGATTACATGTAAAGATAAAGTGTAGTAGACATTGAGTGGTGCCTTTGTCAATATGAGGTGTGTCTGTGTGCTCTTATGGGAAAAGAGTGTGGAAAGGGCGGGCTGAGCATGAAGGACTCTTTAGTATTAGCAAGGATATTGCAGCTGCTGTTTGCTTTCTCAGTCTCAGCTTAAATAGTCTAAACAATTAGAGAGATGGAGTGAATAGGAGAGAGAGAGAAGTCTGAAACCAGCAAGTCCTTTGATCCGACCCCTTACTCTTGCTTTATAGAAACACAATAAAAAGAGGAATATGAGTCATGTGACCTGAAACGATTCTGACATGACCTTAATTATAAATGTTTGTACCTCAGGGGGTTGAAGAGCTCAGAGAGGCAGAGGAGAAAGAGAGAAAGACTAACTGGCCCTGTGCAGCAATATCAAGCTTTGCAGGAGTAAATTCACACCATTGAAATATACAGTATTTTTTTTCCAGTGATTGACTGCATTCTTCCACAGATGTGGAATGAACACTAATAAAATATGCAATATAAGAATAATAATCATTTTCATGACTTATAATCATTGTGCTTCTTATGTTCGGTTTTGCTATGTGCACATGAATCAGTAATCAACTTTTGAAAATGTGATTCATTGCTTTCTTGCAATCCAAAAACCCAGTCCATTTTGAATGCACCTTGCACAATGTGCTTCAAAGCAAAATTAATCATATCTTGTAAAAACGTGTGGTGGTTTTATTTTTGTTTTTATTTATTTATTTATTTTTCATTATGTGTGCCTCTCATATTAGTTTATTTTTGGGGCGAGGGGGGCAGTAAAATAATCCTTTAAGTATTTAGAATTAGTTGAATTGAAATTTGAACCATGTACTTCACTGCCTTTAGACTGAATTGCCATCATATAAATGTCACTCTTACTCTGTACACTGCTGTATGAAGAAGTTATATGAACTGTGTAGTTCCCAGGAGCTCTGTATAAACCTTTCCCAAAACAATAAAACTCAACGGGTCTCTTGGCATCCTCTCTTTTTGGTTTGCACGCCAACTATTCGAAAGTCCAATCAAAAAGTGCTGTTCATATCTGGGTGTTAATTTTTGAGAGCTCTTCTCGTAATATATGAATAAGGGAGGAAATGCATTGGCACATGACCTTTAAGAGAGAAATCATTCAGCGTGAGATCCAAATGCCATTGACGAGAAGAGGAGAAGGGCGAAAAATGCCTCAGTAGGAGCTTTTGAGAGCATTTAACATCTCCACAAAGCTTCTGCTGAAAAGACTGAGTGGTGGTCTCTGAGCAAAAGACCCCATCAGCCCATCTATCTGAGAATAGCAGAGCCGATTGTGATAATGCTCCATGTTTTTAACTCCCCTAAAGAAAGTATCATCAGTCCTTCACAGAATAACTGTCTAAACCCTCATCTGGCCTCCCTCTGTTCCTCCCTCTTTCCCCTGTCCCTCCTGCATGGAGCAATCAAAAAAGTGAGATGGATAACAAAGGGGTGGCAGGGCTTTTTTGAGTGGTGGTTCCTCGGTGCTGTAATTTACAGAGGTACCACAGAGGCTGCCCATCAGTGCCCCCGTTTCTCAAGGCATGAGGGGCTGCTTTTTACCTTGTCCAAGTGGAGGGTCCATCAAAGACCACCACCTGAGATCCATGCCGGCATTCATATAGTCAACCCGGTCGCTTCAAATAACATGGCTTGGGATGACACTCTGTGGAAGCATCTTCGAACTTTAAAGGGAAAGTTTGCCAAAATAATTGAAATTCTGTCTGGATTTACTCACCCTCATGTCTAGCCAAACTTTTTTTTTTTTTTTTTTTTTGCATATGACAGAAGCTTTTAATCTTTAAAAAGAATACAAAACTCAGAAACTACATAAGTCCTCTGAAGGCATATAATAGCAAAATGTCATGAGAGATCAAATTTCTGAACCGATCATTCGGTCTGAATGATTTGCTTCAGAATTGGGCCATGTTCCAAATTACACCCTAAACCCTCCAGATCTTCTGCTGAGTCAACACTTTCATGATGTAATGGCGCTTTGACTGTCGTATAGAAGTCTGCTGTGGAGTTCGGCAGAAGTGCGCATTGTTGAAGCATAGTGGCTACAAAGGGGGCACTTGCAAGCACCCTTCTGAAAGCTGAAATGATGAAATGATGAGACGCTGTATGGTCTCGTGGACTTAATTGACCTCGAGTGTGCCATTTGGGAAAGAGCCTTAGTCTGAGGGATTTGATTCAGAATTGGTCTAAACGATTTGCTTCATCAATTGCTTTGTCAATTCAAAACCAGAAATAATAAATTACCCATACTTTTGCACACTATGCTATCGTAAGGATTTAGAATACATATGCCATAGGAATATTTATAGTGCTGGAGTCATATCATATAAGACTTTTATGACACTTTCATGGTTCTTTTGTGTCATTTAGAAGCCTAAAAGCTTTAATTCTCCTTCATTGTAATTGCATTGCTGAAGGAGTGGGAAGGTGGAGATAAATGTTCTCATAGTTGTATGTTGTGTATTTTATAGAGGAGAAATCTGTAATTGTGTGTTTGTGTGGATGAATATTTTTCTTCCATAAGACTGATTACAGTGCTAGGAAATATGTAGACTGAGGGTAAAAAATACTCCCAGAATGATCTGTTAATTATGGTGAACTAGAAGCCATATGAGGAAATTATCAAATATCTACTCATGCCTCTTGTGGTTCGTAGCAGTCTCATGAACTGATGGCTTTAAAACTCATCATAAACCAGTAGCCTCCCCATGTAGCAACTAAAAATTTTTTTGGGTAGAATGATGAGATAAAAACCCTCTACATCTGTCAGCATCTTCATTACTCTGCTAAATAAACGATGGTGGTTGATTACAGGCAATTTCTTAATTTCTGAGGGCAATGCATAAATCATCAAGGTTTGTTTCAAAACTGCTGACATGCAAACCAAAACAATCTTTTTCAGACTACGTAAGTCAGTCGAAAGCAGAAATAGATGACAGTTTAGCTTTGCCTGATGCCTGAAAGTGCTGCCTTGCATTTTCACCTGTGGGAAGTTCTTAGCACTGATTTTGATGTGTGGCTCCACGCAGGTCTAGCACTACCTTCAAATGAAGCTGTAATTGCGGAGTTGCTCTGAGAGAAGGGTGGCTGAGATGCATAGCAGAAATAGTCTCTTAAACACTTGTCAAGATGCCCTACTCCAGTCCACCCACACCTTCATTAAGGTCTTGAGCAGTGGCAGCAGTTATCAAACACTGGCAGTCCATGCTGGACAGAGGGAACATCGTCAGTGAAGTCCACACTTAATGTATGAGGTGCATATACAGGTGCATGTCAATAAATTAGTGTCATGGGAAAAATTAATTTATTTCAGTAATTCAACTCAAATTGTGAAATTTTTGTGTTAAATACATTTAATATAAACAGACTGAAGTAGATTAAGTCTTTGATTCTTTAAATTGTGATGATTTTGGCTCACATTTACCAAAAACCCACTAATTCACTATCTCAACAAGTTAGAATATGGTGACATGCCAATCAGCTAATCAACTCAAAACACCTGCAAAGGTTTCCTGAGCCTTCAAAATAGTCTCTCAGTTTGGTTCACTAGGCTACACAAACATGGAGAAGACTGCTGATCTGACAGTTGTCCAGAAGACAATCATTGACACCCTTCACAAGGAGGGTAAGCCACAAACATTCACTGCCAAAGAAGCTGGCTGTTCACAGAGTGCTGTATCCAAGCATGTTAACAGAAAGTTTAGTGGAAGGAAAAAAACTGTGGAAGAATAAGAAGACAACCAACCGAGAGAATCGCAGCCTTATGAGGAATGTCAAGCAAAATCGATTCAAGAATTTGAGTGAACTTCACAAGGAATGGACTGAGGCTGGGATCAAGGCATACAGATGTGTCAAGAAATTTGCTGAACCACAAACAATGTCAGAGGTGTCTAACCTGGGCTAAGGTGCAGAAGAACTGGACTATTGCCCAGTGGTCCAAAGTCCTCTTTTCAGATGAGAGCAAATTTTGTATTTCATTTGAGTCTGGAGGAAGGGTGGAGAAGCCCAAGTTGCTTGAAGTCCAGTGTTAAGTTTCCACAGTCTGTGATTATGGTGCAATTACATCTGCTGGTGTTGGTCCATTGTTGTTTTTGAAAACCAAAGTCACTGCACCCGTTTATCAAAAAATTTTGGAACACTTCAGGCTTCCTTCTGCTGACCAGCTTTTTGAAGATGCGGATTTCATTTTCCAGCAGGATTTGGCGCCTGCCTACCCTGCCAAAAGCACCAAAAGTTGGTTAAATGACCGTGGTGTTGGTGTGATTTACTGGCCAGTAAACTTACCAGACCTGAACCCCATCTAAAATCTATGAGCTATTGTCAAGAGGACAATGAGAAACAAGATACCAAAAAATGCAGATGAGCTGAAGGCCAGTCAAAGAAACCTGGGCTTCCATACCACCTCAGCAGTGCCACAAACTGATCACCTCCATGCCACGCTGAACTGAGGCAGTAATTAAAGCAAAGGGAGCCCCTACCAAGTATTGAGTACAGGTACGGTAAATGAACATACTTTACAGAAGGCCAACAATTCACTAAAAATGTTTTTTTATTATTATTGGTCTTATGAAGTATTCTAATTTGTTGAGATTGGTGGGGTTTTGTTAAATGTGAGCCAAAATTATCACAGTTAAAAGAACCAAAGACTTAAACTACTTCAGTCTGTGCACATTGAATTTATTTAATTCACAAATGAGTTGAATTACTGAAATAAATTAACTTTTCCACAAAATTTTAATTTATTTAGATGCACCTGTATGTAAATTTGTGAATTTGTTTTTGATTGTAACTGCCATTATTACTGCTTTTAAAGGAATTATCTGGGCTCTGTTAATTTTTTCAGTTGCCACAGACAAAAAAAAAATGTTTACAGTAATACACTTTCAGTGGAAGTCAAAGAGGCAAGGTGTTAGATTTTATTTTATCCCTTCTTTGACAGGGTCTTATATTAAATTTTGCTGTTGTTGCTCTGCTCTTGAATTTGAATCATCACCTTGCCGCTTTGACTTTGGAATTAAATCACTGTAAATGTTTTGTTGTTGTTTCAGTTGAGTCTATGTTAAAAACATTAAATGAAAGTGTAAATAAATTTCCATGCTTATATAGAGCATTTCAAATATTAATTTGAATATTTTAATTTATTGATTGTATTTGACTATGGATTGTTCTTCACAGTCATAAATGCTTGACTCTGCTGACCACTTTTTCCCCCTCCAACCATCATTAAAATGTTGGATGTCTCAGAAGCTTATATTGAGTGTGAATGTGCCATGCTGCTCAAATTCATCTGACGAGGAAAGACAAACCCATTTTCCTCTCCCTTAATGAAGAATGAAATCCTGCCATTTTTCGTGGTTGCTGCTGCTGTGTGCCAACGCATCCTCCCTTCAGACTGAAGCTTTCCAAATACATTTGGAGAGCTTTAGCATAGAGGGCTAATGAATCACCAAATACAGATATTATATTTAGACAGGCACAAGCTGCATTTACACACTGAGCAAAATACTCTGACCTAATTATTGTTATTAATGTGCTGCTCATTAACTTCATTTCTGAATCTTTTGTTTATGCTTAGTCCTATCTAATCACATTATTCATAGATAAATAGTGTGTTGGTGTTAGCTTTTGACATTGGTGTTATATTTGCTTCAATGATAGTGGCTTTGAGCATCACATATAATGATTTTTCACTCTGCAATATAAGATATTATGCTTTTAAACTCTTAAATTAAGACTAAACTACTATACAGCCCTTCATCTTGAAAAACAAAATCTTTGATTTCACAAAGAAAAGCTTCAATATACCCTAATTGGATTGTGCTAAGTTCAAAAATATTCAAAAAAAACTTTCTGTTATGTAAGATTTTCCATCACAAGATAAGAAAGTGTTGTTGTTGTTTTTTTGTATTTGTCCGCTTTAATTGACACAGCAGTCAAAGTATTCAAAATGTTTAATTTAAGCAAATGAGATGAAAAGTTTATAAGCTTTTTTCACAAATTTTTTATTTTTTTTTTTCATTCTTTTGGTGTAGTAAAACACCCACATAAGGGTCATGTTTGCAAAATAACATCTTCATACATGTGAAAATCAGCTGAGAATTGAGTTAGCTGTAATAGTTGTAACCTGACTCATGATTGGAATCGTGTCTTTGTAGCAGGGCTTTTTCTTTCTCCTTGTGATTAAATAATAATACAGCAAAAACACTAAGAAATGCCCATAATGATTTGTAAGAACGTGTGATGTTTCTTTAAAAAAAAGTATTATGAATGGCATCTTTTCATCTCATAGTCAACATTATGTAAAATTGTATACCACCAGTTCAAGAAGCACTCATATAAACTCCTCCTGTTTATGAAGTCCACAAGAGCATAGCTCAAAGGGAACATTGCCCCAGCAGTGATCATTGGGTCTGGCATGCCTGATTAGATGTGTTATTGGACTGATTTCCAAGCTGGAAATGAGTTGGCTTATTTTCATGGGCTTTTCCGATTTAAAGAGTAATTAGACATCTCTAGAATAGTTTATCTTAGTTTGTGTGTGCGCGTGTGTAATAGTATTGGTCCATTTCCATGTAGAAGGAAGTGATTATCATTAGGTCCTAAAGAGAAAATGGATTTGAAACTTTTTTTTTTTTTTTCTTCACCAAGCTCTCCTGATGGGTTTAATGAAAAAGAATTTGCCACTTAGGAGGAGTAGGGAATTATGCTCTTTTTATTCTCTTTTTTGTCTCTGTCTCTATCAAGTAAAACTGTCTCACTGTCTTCCTATTATTCATGGTAATTATGACTCTGCAAATTCAGTGAACATAATTTAAATTAAAATAAATATTTGTGTATGTTTTCTATTGATCATAGCATCATTAATTCACCTAAAGATGGAGCAGAGCATTGTAACCAGTCATATATCCAGATGAGCACACATTTTGATGATTCAGGTACCTGAATTGGAGTTCTGAAGTGACTGAAAGTGACATGACATACAACCAAGTATGGTGATGACCCATTCTCGGAATTCATGCTCTGCATTTAACCCATCCAAAGTGCACACACACAGCAGTGAACACAAACACACTGTGAACACACACCTGGAGCAGTGGGCAGCCATTTATGCCCGTGGAGCAGTTAGTGGTTCAGTGCCTTGCTCAAGGGTACCTCAGTCGTGGTGTTGAGGGTGGAGAGAGAGCACTGTGCATTCACTTCCCCCACCTACAATTCCTGCCGGCCTGAGACTTAAACTCGCAACCATTGGATTACAAGTCCAAATCTCTAACCATTAGGCCACGACTTATTATACCCAAGTGCCCATCCTTATTATATTTTATGCCTTGTACATCTCCATTATCTAATTTGCATATTTTTAGTAAATCTGGTGATAAAACATATGTAAATTGCTATCAGTGGGTACAATTCATTTTTAAAGGGGTAGTTCACACTAATAGTATGTCATCATTTATTCACTCTCATGTCATTCCAAACTCTGGTTTTGTTCATATAATCAAAGTCAGTCATTGTCCAGTGTTGTTTTGGACTTCAGTGACTTTTATTGTATGAACAAAAATCTTCTTTTATGTTCCACAGAAGAAAAAAGTCATGCAAGATTGGAACATGAGGGTGAGTAAATGATGACCAATTGAATTTTTTATGAACTAAACTTAATTCACATCGGGCCTTGATTCCCATGAACATCTTTTGTGTTAAATTGCCTTTGTAAAACGAAAAGTTTTTTTTTTTCCAAGGCACATGCCAAAGAAACCCAGGCGTTGTGTTATGTGCAAATAAACTGTATTTGTCAATCACACATTTGACATCTGAATGGATTTAAGGGGAAAAGGAGGGGAGTTTTGTATTCCTCCATGATTAATCAGTGTAGTGTGGGTGTCTTATCAGGCAACAAATTCTGGGACAACTTGTTCCTCTGTGTTCGTAAATTAGTCATTGTGGATTGCGCAAATGTTTCCTTTGCGTTTTCCGTTCCTTTGCCTTTAGTCGGATGAGAATTACCAGGAGTCACAATGTTGAATAACACCACCGTCACTTACATTAAACATTTGTCATAATGCTGCTGCAATAAACTGGAAGCTTTTTTTCCCCTCTGTTACTGATGGATGAGACTGAATTTATTATATTCAAAGAGGGAAAAATGCTGTTGCCATGATGGCATGTCTTCCCCAGAGTCATTGTGTTGTCTTATTAATATTTATCATTGAGTTGTTTGTCACATGCCCTTATATGACCTAGCTGCTAATGTGTTTCAGAGTCTATATACAATATGGCATACACTGTATGTCATCCAGTTAGTAGTTTCCACTTGAGAGTTTTAAATTCTGTTACTTATTTTTGGTTCTTCAACATTGGAGAAACATTTTTAAATAATTACTTTTTCAGCAAAATAAAAAAAAAAGTTGTCTCAGGCATGTTGTCTAGATGCTAAGCTGTTTGTTGACTTGGGTCACTATTTGGAAATGCAACAATTTTATTTTTTTGAATTTATGTTCACCTCTGTAACTTTCACGGGGGTCTTCCTGTTATAATGTGACCAAAGGATCTGTGTAATTAGGCCCAGACTTGCCCTGGCAGAATTTCCGGCCCCTTGAAAACAAACCAGAAGGAAACGAGAGGAAAAAATGTAATTGTATGTAATGAAGCAATTCCAACACCCACATGCAAGCAACATTGTTCTCTCTTCTCCCAGACAGATTGATTTTTAGTTTAATTACTTACTGCAGAATGTTTTAGATGAGGCATTAGGGTCTGTAATAATCTTAATAAGCCAAAAACGCACTTGGTCATGTAAACACGGTAACCTATTTTTATTTATCGGAGTAAGGTCATAAACAGTGTAAACAAACTGGTCCCAACAGGTAGATTTCTTTTTGCCTCTTACTCCTATTTTGCACAGCATGTAAATGCAATAACCCCACTTTCTTTTGGCTTATTGAAGTGTGCATGTGTGACATGTGACAAATGTATGGAATACTCTGAGTCAGATATGCAAATGATTATATTTTGACGTCACTAAAAGGGAATAACCTGATTTATTAATGAAGTCATGTAAACGCTGCTTGCTTGCGTTGGCAAGTTACTGATGTGCATGTAAATCGGCAACACTGGTTATTTTAATAAACTGATATTTGTGAGTTATCAGCTTTTGGGTGTGCATGTTCACTGTTTAATAAAATCGAGTTATGATTGACCTCACACATTACAGTTGCCTGACATCCATTATGATGGCTGAAACTTGGAAACTTGTCATATGAGCAGCCAGTCAGTAATGATGCCAGTGGAAAGTTTCACAGACTTCACTGAACGGAAATGAGTCAGATGGATTCAGTTAGCGATCTGATCGATTCAGTGTGTTTTCTTGCATTAATTAGGATTACACAGTCTTTTTTATTCAATTCAAACAGGAAACTCACAACAAAAGTAAAATATAGAGAATGTATTTGGTTGTGATGTAGTTTTGCTTATGAATGTTGTATTGTGATGGAGCTGTTCTGTTTTTAAGGGCTTTAAGAATATCAGTTTTTATTTTTTTTAAGGCCCGTGGTGAACATTTACCTGGAGAGACTTTTCCTGTCAACATAAGTGACACACAGCCATACAGTACCTGAAATGTGAATTTTTAAACCATTGTGTGAGTTTCTAACAAGAGCTTCAGCTATATCGGATTTATCAAGGCTTTAAACTCACATACTTGCAGAAATTGTTGTCTTTATGTAGCAAATGCCAATTGATATCATGAGTGTGCATGAGCAAGGTCAAGGTAGATAGATATTGTAGTTAATATAGTAAGCTTTTGGTCATATATATTTGTTTGAAATTCCAATACATTAACAGATTTGAGGAAGTGACAACCTTCAGCTTGAACTTTAGCTTGATGATTTAATATCTTCAATAACAGTTTTACTAGATAACATCTCATCAAATAATTGGAAGTGTCAGAGAAAGAGGAGCAATGTAATATCCTTTTCCCATATGAAAGGTGTCTTCTTACTGAGAGGGGGGTCATTACTTGCCAATGAACCTCAAGGTTATAAAGATAAATCACTGATTCTAAACATTAGGACTCCTTCCTGGACTAATTTCCTGGTCTCTGTGGTTCATGGCTGTTTAAAGTGTCGAGTCATCAACTTTAAGGGCTCTTTTGAGGGTTTCATCCCTATCAACGAAAGGGTAATGAGATCCAGCACCTTGCTGATTATCACACACCGACCAGAATTTGGCATCACCAGCCTCACCAGTCGAGATGGTGCACTTCCTAGCCACTTACAGTACATGCTTACCACGTGACATGATATAGGTCTTATCAAATTGACAGGTCAAGCAGCCAATTACAGTGTGATTTTTTTTTTTTGCTATTGCTCACATTCTGTGGGAATGCAATAAGGTCAAAGGAGGCAAAAGAGACTTTATCTGCTGGTTTGTATCTTTTATAAAATGTTTTCTTTTTAGAAAAAATGTTGCTTTCACACAATTTCATCTCATATTTTGTTAAGTTTGTTTCTAGACTAAAAAATCTGAATCAGAATCAGAAAGAGCTTTATTGCCAAGTATGCTTACGCATACAAGGAATTTGTTTTAGTGACATAAGCTTCCAGTACACAGAGACAACAACACAGAAAAAAAAAAAAAAAAAAAAAAAAGAGATTTACAAATTGGCAAATAAGTGTTTAAACAATTGTGCTATAAATGATAATGGAATAGGATTGAGTGAGATGCAGGAATGTTCTAGGATGGAGGGTAAACAAATAAATATAAGGATATTGCACGTTTATAAGCATAAGTAGGGAACATTTAACTGTTCATGAGGTAGATTGACTGGGGGAAGAAACTGTTCTTGTGCCTTGCTGTTCTGGTGTTTGCGGCTCTGAGGCGCCGGCCAGATGGCAAAAGTTCAAAGATGGGGTGACTTGGATGTGAGGGATCCAGAGTGATTTTCTGAGCCCATTTCCTCACTCTGGATGTATACAGTTCTTGAAGGGTGGGCAGGGGAGCACCAATAATCCTTTCAGCAGTCCGAACAGTTCTCTGTAGTCTTCTGATGTCTGATTTTGTTGCTGAACCAAACCAGACAGTTATTGAAGTACAGAGGACAGACTCAATGACGGCCGAGTAGAACTGTTTTAGCAGCTCCTGTGGCAGGTTAAACTTCCTCAGCTGACGAAGGAAATACAACCTTTGTTGGGCCTTTTTTACAATGGAGTCAATGTGATTGTCCCACTTCAGGTCCTGAGAGATGGTGGTTCCCAGGAATCTGAATGACTCCACTGCAGTCACAGTGCTGTTCATGATGGTGAGTGGGGAAAGTGCATGTGGGTTTCTCCTAAAGTCCACGATCATCTCCACTGTTTTGAGCGTGTTCAGCTCCAGGTTGTTAAGACTGCACCAGACAGCCAGCTGCTCAACCTCTTGTCTGTAAGCAGACTCATCACCGTCCTGGATGAGGCCGATGACTGTAGTGTCATCTGCAAACTTTAGGAGCTTGACAGAGGGGTCTTTAGAGGTGCAGTCGTTGGTGTACAGGGAGAAGAGCAGAGGGGAGAGAACACATCCCTGAGGGGCACCAGTGTTGGTGGAGCAGCAATTCGATGTGAATTTCCCCAGTCTCACTAACTGTTGCCTATCTGTCAGAAAGCTGGTTAAATGCTGGGTTGAAAGCAAGAGCAGCTAATGAGAATCTGTGGGAAGAAAACTGCTATCTGTAGACTGTTCCAGTTCATCACAGTTTACCTGACATTGGGTTACAATGACCCAGCGCTGGATAGGTGTTTGAGGGGGTTCATCATTTATATTGACAGTAAAATTGACCCAGCAGCTGAGCTACAGAAAAACTACCCAGCACCTTGGTCAAATCTTTTTAAAAATAACCCAATAAAATGACCCGATAGACTGAACCCAGCATTTTTTAGAGTGTAGTATATTTTCTGATCCTTTTTTAAGGATGCCTTTTTTGGTAAATGCTCCTGAGGTTTAGGTTCCTAATTTTTTATTTAATGACAATAAACAATGTGGTTGGAATTTTGATTTTGGTTGCAATGTTTTGAAAGTCTGAGGTTCTGTGTTTGTATGTGAGGTTTGTGGAAGGAAATCAGTCTCAGGCAGAGGAAGTTCTTCTTCAGGAACAATGCAGACAGGCACACTCAGGCTAAATAAATTATCACGGGGCTATTTTTAAGCTGAAGTGTAAATGCAGTAATCCTCCTTGCAGGAGCTGAGAAGAACCTAAATCCATTGGCACATGAGGGAATACAGCCCTCCCTCATCTCTGCTCAATCTAACCCCCTCCTCCCGTTTTTTCTGTGTCATCATTCTCATCTTAAATTAGAGATGTTGTTTTATTCCCTCTCATGTGAACGGCAAATGTAAATCCATTATAAATATCAGCACCACACAAATCACAAAAGAACAATTGAAGTTAATTGATTAAATATTAAAAGACATTACAATGGCGCCAGCGTAGTCAGAGACAGATTAGGGAATTCGCTAAAAATGCATCCCCTGATAGCATTGTTGGTTTGCACATGCATTGTTTTAGGACCCAATTCACTAAAGGAATCTAAATATGTCTGCCGTTAAAATGCTTTTTTTCCAATCACTTTTGGATGCCCTGATTAATACAAATGTATCACCTGCTTTTAATAAGCTATAATAGCAAAGTGTGAATAAGGTGAAATCTATAGGAAATCTAATATGTCTAATATGCACTGAAAAGAATGACGCCCTCTTTATTTAAACAAAACACAGGACTATTTTAATGCATATTTAAATTGAATTGCAGGTGGTTTGCAAATAAAAAAGTGGTGGACGTTTAACATTTACCCCTGACTTTCCTTTGTGGCCGTTGCACCTCCTATATAGAGTTTGTTGTATTTTTGTGTAATATTCAGTCTCTACTAATGGAATCTAATAGCGCATAATGACTTGCTGTTAATTATCAGCTGAAGGTTAGTTTTACAAGGTTAATGATGGCAGGGAGAGTGTATTCTCATGCGGGGCTCAAGTCCTTCAGGTATCTGTTAATGCCAGTTAAGGGTGAGCAGCATGCTCCATTGAAACTGCAGCCATTACTGCATCAGCATCCCTAAGTGGAAAAGTTACAAAGGTCTTTGGAACCATTCATGGACGTTTTGTAAAACTTGTAAGAGACAGTGCTGTGATTCTGCATTTGATTAACATTTTTCTGTTTTTATTTTAGTAATTAAGCTTTATCTTGCAGTAACAGTTTAGATGCCGCAGGCTGATAGGTCCTTTATATGCAATTTGCTAGCAGTCACGTAATTTCCTACATGACACAAGCTGATTGGTCTCTGCTGATTCTACTGATTAAATTGTTGCTCAACATTTAAATAGTCAGGTCCAGTGTTTGCTTGTAAGCTTTAGTTCCTGCTAAAACCTCCACCTCCCCCAGTTCCACCTGTCTAGATCTGTGACAGGATTTATGTATGCCTATTCATGCAGCAGCAACATATCTTACATGCTCACAGTAGCGTTCCTGTGTATTTACTGGCAGTAGCAGTTGCTTTTGCTCTGTCAAGACTACAGATCCATTAACATACTAAAACAAAATATATGATTTAATAATTATATTATTATATTTATTAAAATATTAATAAAATATATTCTACATTATAATATATTATTATTCATATAAATAAATATGCATTTAATTTCTATATATAAAGAATTTACCATAAATTGCATAGAAGAGGAAAAGTAGGCTGTAAAAGTCTCTGTAAAAGGGATTTGGTTCATCCCTTTTCAATCATACCATCCTTCTCAACACTCTAAAAACTGCTGGGTTGAAAACAACCCAATTTGGGTTATTTTGACAACCCAGCGCTGGGTCAAAAAGGGACGAACCCAGCGCTGGGTTGTTTTAACCCAACCAGTTGGGTTATCATATTTAACCCAGCCTGTTGGGTTGCCTTTTTTATGGTTTAAAATGACTATATTGCAGGGTTTAAAAAAAACAGAGCGGGTGTTTTTTTATCACTGTATTTCAGAAGGAAAACTACTGTATTTAGAAAATGTTCGATATCATTTCGCATGTGCTTGATAAGGCAGCGTTTGTGAGCTCAGCACCGCTCTGCAGCCGTTACCGGAGAAACCTACCTCTCCCGCTCTTAGCGCCTCCTGCTGGCAGAAAATAAACTCGCAGAGTGCAGCCATGTGGGGAAACAATGCATTTCTACGTTAAAATTAACCCAAATTGAGCTAGGCATTAAACCTACAAGTGTTGTTCATTTTAAATATCACTTTTACACACAAATAATAATTACCAAAAGGAAAATATTTATTAAAAACAAGAGAAAAGTCAAAAAGTAACATGTTAGAAGAAATGCAGAAAAGGATGGCATTAACAGCTACAGAGTTCATAAACAAAGCATTGAATATTTGATGAATATAACTTAAGATCAAATTGGACTTTGTTCAATTGTATATATTGTATAAAAATATACGAAAACACATACAATAAATTTACAATTAGTTAGTTTTTTTTCCAACTATTCTGGCATGACAGTACACAAATAAATCACAACATTAACTTTGATATTATAACCTTTAACAGACGCATGTGTGTGTGTGTGTGTGAAAGAATGTGAGCAGGTGTATGAATGACAGAGTGTAAACTTTTCTACTAAACAACACAGAAAAAGCATTTAACTTTTTTTTTTTAACAAATTATACACTTACAGTTTGTTTCATAGTCCATGAATACAGATCATGCATCACGGTCAATTTTCATGATCTCTTTAGCATAACTGATGTAGTCATGAAGAAACCCCATCAGCACAGCATGTGACATCTTCTACATCATCCAGGGCAGCGTCCTCCTTTAAAACCGCCGCTGCATCAGTTTAGGGCAAAGAAGATTCTCCTCTCTGACCAGCATTCATCCCAGTCACCGCCTGCTCTTCATCAGTGGCCTAAGAGAAACACATTTGAAAAACTTAAACATTTAATTCAACTATCCATTTTCAGGTAGAGGTGTATTCACATCCGTAAGGATAGGTAAATAATCTGTTTTAAAGTTTCAACACTTTGTGCGGTTGTTTAATGTCTCAGTGCACCACAGCTCTAATGAAGTCTATAATGGCAGCACTAGTGTGAGGACATGCGATATTGTTTGAATAAATATTGCTTTCAGAAAGCTTCTTTACTGAAACATTAAAACAGACATGACATTCACATACCTCACAATATTCATGTACATGGAGGGCTGCTCTTCAAACCGTTAGTTCACCAAATAATTAAAATGTTCATAATTTACTCTCCCCATGTTTTTCCAGACTCATACAAACTCTGTTCATTTTTTGGAAAACATATGAATATATTTAATATTCTCTTTTTGTGTCCTCCATTGCTGGTCTGGGAGACCAATATTTTATTTTGAACATACATGTTTGCTATCATATAATTTAAGATGTATTCATATATAAATATCAGAATTTACTTCTACAATAACTCTATATTTATGAAGCTTGAAAATACTGATTATCTAAACTATAAATGGATTAACAAATATTATGAGAAAACTAAAAATATATTAATTTATGTTGTAAAGACAGACAAAAGTCTTATAGGTTTGGAATGACTTGAGGGCAAGTAAATGATTTTTTGTGTGAACTTTACCTCTAAGAGCGAAGACCAAGAATAATGACTCTCCAAATCAGACAACTCCAAAGTTGGTTTGAGTTCTGCAATGAAAAACACAGACATCAATGGTTTTAATGAAATGAGCACATAATCACACTGTTGTTGCATCAAAATGTGAAGTAAACTGGCAGGAGACAACAGAAAAATTTATTTTCTAAAAATAACTTACATAAAATCTCAAGGGAATGATGATCTCCCATGTCTCTTGCTTTTAACATCTACAAAAACAAAAAACAAACATTATTTTACTCTTAGTAAAAAAACAACAACTGATAACATGAAATTATGAAGTTTACTTGCCTTAAACTATCTTTCCCTCTCTTCAGAAGAAGCTGAGAAAACCTCCTCCTCACACAAGCAGACTTCTGTGTCCTTAACTCCAGTTAGTTTGAGATCTGCAAAGAGGGACATCAATGGTTTCAATAAAATATTAACATATACATACATACATATATAAAATCACACTTATTTTGCATCAAAATGTGAAGTTAACAGGCAGGACACAACAGAAACATACATTTTCTAAAAAAAAAAAGTAATAATAATTTAACTTACATCAGTCTCAAAAGAATGAAGTTATCTTGTCTCTGGATTTCAACATCTAAAAAAAAACACACACATTATTTTAGTCTTAGTAAAAAATAAAGATAACTTGATGTTATTCTGAAGTTTACTCTCCTTAAACTCGTCTGTCCCTCTCTTCAGAAGAACACCTCCTCCTCATCCTCACACAAGTCTGTGACTCCTCACACAAACAGCTTCTGTGTCTTTAACTCTCAGCGCGAGGACAATGAAGACAGGAGCTGGACAAGTCTGAAACATTACATGTAAAACATACTTTTAACAGTTACCACTTCAACAGCCTCTAAATAATTATGCTAGTCTTTACTACACAATGGCGTTTCCTTTAGGAGACAAACATACATTCAGTTTAACCGCGAAAAAAAAAAAGACAAATTCACATGAGCGTAACCGTGACCATAACCGTCTGTTAACGCCTCAAAGAGAACAGATAATGTAAAATCTTATGTAAATATGACAAAACACATTCACAGACGTTATATTAAAAGTACATCCTCCGTTCAGTAACGTTACATGAGGCAGTTAAGACCTCCGTGTCCGAGGCGAAAACCGCGTCCGTTTTTTTTATATAACGTTAGATATAACGTTAAGCTCCTTTGTTTCCGCCTTTCATAAAACCTTCCGCCTTTCATACAACCGGGTAAACAATAAAAGATAACTTTACATTTTGAATATTTAACGTTACTTACCATAGTCTTTCACTCGCTTCTCGCTTCTATCACGCTGAGAAAATGGCGGCTGCTCGCACTGGAGAGACGTACGATTTTGACGTGACGTGCGTGCTCTCCTTCACGTCCGCGTCCTCAACCCACCCCCGCTGGGTTAAAAAAGATAGTTATTTTCAACCCAAACTTGGGTTAAAACATCCCAAAGTCCTATCCAACGGCCTCAACCCAGCAGTTGGGTTGAAAAAACAACCCAGCGTTTTTTAGAGTGAAGCCTTCACTGCCTTGTGGCCTGCAAAGCATTGGATGTTGTGCAGGAGAGAGGACTGAAGGCATGGGATATGCTCAGGCATTTTATGGTAGGCACAAAAGAGCAAATAACTACATAAGTAAACCCATTTATTTCACCTTGTACAAGATACTGCAATCTTCTGTTTGTTGTTGGAAATCAGGGCAGAGAAGAGAAGAAAACTTGTAAGTTGCAGCAGAACAGGACGACCTATTTACGCTTCGCAGTGTACAAGGAAGAATGCATTGAATGTATTGTACTTACTGTAAATGTGGTAGTCTGTAAATGTTTTTCCCTTGCAGGCAGAAATTCCAGAACTGTACAGGGTACAGTGTGACAGATGGGGCCTGTGGATGAAAATATATGTGTGTGAACAGAGCAGATGCTGCATTAGGGTGTAACTAGTCATGCAAACATAAATCCATCAAATTCAAGCCTCTTGAAAATGAACATCAGATAACATTTTGAGAATGAAGTGATCACATTATTAAATGAAAAATGAATGATAAATCCGTACAGCATCCCAACCATGCTAAAATACTTGATATTGCTTCAGGCTTAAATTGCTCTGTAGGATGACCTTTAATATGGAATTTATGTATCTGCAAGGGACTTGATGGGGCTTCTTTAATGCGTTGTTTTTTATGTAGTTAAGAATTTACATTAACTTTGATACCATTTAAAAGTCTGGGGTAAGTAAGATTTTAAAATAAGAAATTAATACTTTTATTCAGCAAGATTTCTATTTTCTAAACAAATATAGTTCTTTTGAAATTCTGTTCTTCAAAGATTCCTGTGAAGAAAATGTCATGATTTCCACATGAATAATAAGCAACAAAGCATAGTGTGACGAGAGGGGTGGGGACGAGAGCCGTGGGAGCGGAGCGAGGCCAGTGGAGTTAATGAGAATGAGCGACACCTGCGCCACTCACCGGTCTCGAGTCCCACGGAGGAGCTCCAGAAGGATAAAAGGAGGAGGAACGAGCCATGTTTTGGTTTTGTTTATGTTTGTGCACGGGAGGGTCGTCCGCGAGGGGCAGTCGCGCTGTTTTGTTTAATTTTATTGTTAAAGTTTTTGTTTGAATGTCCGCCGGTTCCCGCCTCCTCCTTCCTGACTTACACACTGTGTTACACATTGATAATAATGAGAACCATTATTAATCATTTAGAACCAATTCTAGAGTATCAAATCAACATATTATTTTTCTATTTAAAGCAGTAATGGCTGCTGAAAATTCAGCTTTGCCTTCACAGGAATAAATGACATTAGAAAAAAATGCAATTGTAATATTTCACAATATTACTGTTTTCACTGTATTTTAATCAAATAAATGCAGCTTTGGTAATTGATGTTATTTTGTTGAATTTAAAAAATTAAGTTGATCACTATATATATATATATATATATATATATATATATATATATATATATGCAGAGAATTCTTATTTATTTAATATTTAATCAATTCTAAAAACATTATGGACTCCAAATTTCGAATGTAGTGTACTGTAGGTTACGCCAATATGTTTAATAAATGAATAGCACTGATACATTCATGAAGTGCATTAACCCCTGCTGCAGTTTCAGGTCCAATCAACTGTGAAATAATAGAACTATAATAACCTAACTTCATAGTTTGTGAGCATTTACAGAAACAGAAGTTGTGCATGTCAGAGCCATCATTGAACCCTTACAGTCATCCAATCAGAGCACATCTTGACTACACTACAAAGGGAAGAGCTGTCAGTTTTTAGTGGTGCTGCAAAAGCTCAGGGTTATGTTAGGCAAGGAGGAGAATCTGGTGTTGAGGCAGGCGAGCGTTGTGCTCTGATTCAATAACACTGGTAAGAACTCATTATGAATGCATTGGTAGCCTCCAGCTTCTGTTTCTCCTGAGCTTTCCAGGATTCCTGGCACTCCATTTCTCTCTCTCTTCCTTTCCACTCTCTCCCACACCATTCTCATGGCTTCTCAACTGTGATGTATTTGTATCCGATCAATCATTTCAACTAATGCTTAAAAGAAGTGATGTGGAAGAGAGAAGGGGAAAGATCTAATATCATATTTTTCCCCCTTTCATGTGCTATACATCACATCAAGGAAAGGTTGCATTGATAAACATCAGGTTATTTTGATAGGAGTTCAAGTATTTTATAAAAGCAGTCTTGGTGCACTGAATCCAGACTACAGGGATGCAGGTTTTGCAGCTAGAGCCATACAGCATGAGCAGATCTCATTGTTTCAGTACTGCCTTGAGAATGGAGCGGGTCCTCGGTACTGTTCTCCCACTGTCACATTTCAGCCTGTGATAATTAATCAGAGAGCAGAGAATGAATCAAAAGAACATAAAAGGGGAATGACTCATTTGCAGTGCTTTTTGTAATTCTTTCTGTCTGGGGATTGCTTTGTTAAAAGGGTATCCATTGAAATTGTGGTACAGTGTTATTGTTCTAGTCTCAGACGTTCAGGTTCAAGGTTGACAGAATCATTTTCAGCAGAAGAAATACAATAGACCATTTTTGGTACAGTTGATCTAAAATCCCATTTAAAATCCCTTGCAAAAGTATTACTATTATGTGCTGATGGTGTTGGATGGAATGCCATCAAATTTTGACATATACCAAGGTACTGAATGGTTACCATATTTATATACCAATCTGGCTTCTGAAGAATACCATAGTACTCCCAATATTTATAAGTACCTTTGAGTACCATGTAAATAGCAAATTTCAGTACCATGCTACAGGTACAGTATATCTTAAAGTACCATAGTATCACCTTCCCTTGTGAAAATGAACAATGATTTTATTGTAGTGAAAGTATAGTAACCATGCTTTTTTAACATATTGTTTATCATAACCACATTTTTACTACAAATATCATGGTAAACAATACTTACTGTAGCAAACCCATAGTTAATTTGTGTTACCATGATTTAACTATAGTAATAACCTTTATTTCCCTTTTTTTTTTTTTTTTTTTTTTGTAGTAATGATTAACCATGATACATTTTTTTAAGGGATGGTATAGTCAAAGTGCTTTTTTTTAAAGTACAAACCTTGGCAGAAATATCCAAAGGGCCATTGTGGTATATGGTATCAGATACTTTATGATTTATGTTCTCATATTAACATGGTACCACTAGTTAGTTTTCAACAAATGCTATACATTCACTCTGGTAAATGTTTAAAAACAGTGGAACTGCCATGGTAAAAAAAAAAAAAAAATGCCACAGGATTTTTTCTTAAGAGGTACATAAAACCATGGTATTAGCATGGTACTTTTTGTTACTTTTGTTATTGAAGATGTCTGTACTGTACATTAATTTAATTTGGTTAATGGCTGTAGAGCAGTACTCTTTGGCGAGATGTAGAGATGATTGTGTTTGTGTGTGTGTTCCGTTGTGAATCTAAATATGTACCTGTCTCTGGGCAGCATGTCAGTAGTCCTTGGCAAATTGAAGGAAAATTCCTGACCTTGATTTGCAACAAACAAAAACAAAAACCGGGTGACTTTATCATTCAGCTGAACCTCTAGAGCACCTCCCTCATCCCCTTTTCTCGACAACAGTGTTGTACATGGCTGTTTGGGATGGAGAGCCTGAGCACGCTGCTTTGACAGCTTGTCAGGCCATCCCATTATAATGAATTTCAAATGCTAGATATGCTCTCTGAAGCCAGCAGCCAGTGTGTTCTTGCACTGTTTGTGCTCTAACAGGGTGATCTACGGACGTTGTGTGTGTGTGTGTGTGTGTGTGTGTGTGTGTGAGTGAGGGTGTGGATGCCTAATACAAGCTTTATCACAACATGATTCATACATGAGATTTATTATAGTGTATTCATATTCATTCTACCACTGAATGTCACAGATGTCATATGTCAGTTAAATCGTGATTCATATCATACTTTGCTTTCGGCTCTTTGTTTTTCTCTTTGTCTTTTCTTTCTTCTCCCTGTCTTTCTCTTCTAAAGGTCAGATGAGCTTCTCTGAGATATTCTGAGAGCTTCTTTGCTGCTGAATGCTGGGATAGTGCCTCTGCTATCGATTCACCACTGTTACCACCGTTTTGTTCTCTTTTCCTCGTTTTCCATTTTCTCACACTCTGTATCTTTTGCTTTCTATTCCATCTGGACTCTCTTTCTTTTGTATCAGTTCATCTGTTTGCTTCTACACATGTGCTTTATGTTCTTTCTTGTTAAGTGTACATTGTTTGAAAATTGACATCCTAAGCTGAATAAATAAGGATTCCATTGATGTATTGTTTGTTAGGATTGGACAATATTTGGCTGAGATACAACTATTTGAAAATCTGGAATCTGAGGGTGCAAAAAAAAAAAAGTGAAGTGACATGAAAGTGAAGTGACATTCAGCCAAGTATGGTGACCCATACTCAGAATTTGTACTCTGCATTTAACCCATCCGAAATGCACACACACAGAGCAGTGAACACACACACACTGTGAACACACACTCAGAGCAGTGGGCAGCCATTTATGCTGCAGTACCCGGGGTGGCAGTTGGGGGTTCGATGCCTTGCTCAAGGGCACCTAAGTCGTGGTATTGAAGGTGGAGAGAGAGCTGTTCATGCACTCCCCCCACCCACAAATCCGTCCGGCCCGAGACTAGAACTCACAACCCTTCGATTGGGAGTCCAACCCTCTAACCATTAGGCCACGACTTCCACGATTGAAATTTGTCCAAATGAAGTTCATAGCAATGCATATTACAAATCAAAAATTATGTTTTTATATATTTACGGAAGGAAATTTACAAAAAAATCTTTGTGGAAAATGATCTTTACTTAATATCCGAGTTAAGTATCACTATCATCTTAGATGTTTTTCATGAAATTCTACTAACAATAGAAGCAAACTGTTGACAGTGAGAATACAGAGCTGTAAAACTAACGTGGACAGCATAATGTAGTTAATTTAATATGAAATATAATACAATTGTAATATTGAATATAAATAATAGTACTATTTTCTAGCAATAGTTTGATGAGAAATAATTGAGTCCATCTTTAAATATCTGTTGCAAAACTGAGTACATCTTGTTTATACATAAATCTGATTAATAAGTGGGAAACTGTTGCATTACTTTCTGAACCTCTTGAGTAGATATGTGTGAGACTAGGGTTTTTTTCTGTAGGAAATTATTTTCTCAATAGGAAAGTCTTATGCCCTACATTTATTTTAATTTGGCTATTAATGCTAATAGGCAGCTGTTTTATTGCTCAATGGATATAAAATAAAGACACCAAGGTTCAAGAACATGGCTTGGTTTTTCTCTCATTCAGGAGTACTGATGTTTGGCAAAGGGGTCTGGATCATAATTTGTATTTAAGGTGTTAAGTTCTGAGCTTTATGCAGGCCATGTCAAGTTCTTCAACTCCAGACTCTGTAACCATTTCTTTATGGACCTCGCTGTATCATGGGACTGAAAGGGCCCCTGTTTTGTCTTCACTGGAATTAAAAAGTCTAGCCAAAATCCATTAATTAGAGGGAGTGTTCACATACTTTTGTCCAAGCATTGTATTAAAGATATCTTATTTATGTCAGTGCCCCTCTCCCTCATTCTAAGTAATTTCTCAGTTATGTCCTCTGTAATTACTCTATATTAATTTTCTGTCCGTTGTTTGTGTTTGTGTTTGTGTTTCTCTCTCATGTCTTTTCTCCCTTCTTTTTTTTTTCTTCTCTGCAGCCTCTCTGGAGAGTTCACCATAACTTGAGCATTCCTGGAGATCCTCCGTTCCTTGTCCATCTTCTCAGACGTCCACAGCACACACCAGACTCTGCAGTCTTCCTTCAGTCCAGTTCTCTTAAAACTCTCCTAAAGCAGATCTAGACCCTCTCGCTGACAGTCATAAAAATGGATCCATCTGCTCTTCAGTAGCTCTTTACAGCATATCAGATCCAAACTCTAAGAATCGTCAGGACTACCAATGTTGGACAATGTGAAAGACCTGCTTGCTGAATTATCTTGCTTGTTTTATGTAATCCTTTCTTCTATCTAGATAGATAGCTATATAGGTAATATAGCTCATTTGTCTGTCTATCAATCTATTTTAGCTAGCTAGCTAGCTAATTAGCTATCTTTATATCTAACTTGATTATATAGCTATCTGTAATTGAAATATACATTTATAGCTAGCTATGTAGCTTACTAGCTATCTGGATAGGTAATCAAGATATCTAGCTGCCTTTCTAGCTATCTCTTCACCTGTTACATTCTAACGAAATAGCAACATGTGGACTCCACCCTTTGCACGTCTGAATATTGCTCGTCTTATCCTCTCTCTTGTGTCTGACGTCTCTTAGTATTATTTAAACCGTCTGGTCGGCCTGGTTAGTTGTCTCTTTGTCTTTTTATGTCCTCAAGCTTGAATTCCCTCGCCATCCATCAAAAGCAAGATCCTGCTATTATGTATCCCGTAGACTGAACTGCACTGTGACTGTGACCAGGTCTCTTAAAAAGACAAGCCCACCCTTCCACAGGGAGCTGCGTTCCACCCCAAATCCTTCTTTCATCGCTGGACCAAATGCATTATACTTTCATCTCTTGATCCGGAGCCAATCTTAGGGTTTGACTCATGGTGGAATTCAATTAGAAGGCAGGATGAAGCAACTGAGCTCAGAGCTGTTAAACTGCAAACAATCAGAAATGGGAGACAAATCTTTTTTTTTTCTTTTTTCTATTTTTTTGGTTATGAAAGCAGTAGAAAAAGAAAAATAGATGACATGGCTCTCTGAAGTCTCATCCTGCCATTGGGAAAGACAAGGAAAGGAAAGGGAATGTACTTTTAGGTGTTAAATGGCATTATTAAAAAAAATTATAAATCAGACAGAGCATTATTTTACAGAAAAGATGTGAGATGCCTGTCACTAGGAGCCTTGAACGTCCCATTCACTGTATCTTTTTGAATAGAGATCCTCACAAAGGCATCACTGTTAATATGACATGGCCATTCACTGTTACTTTTTTAACTTGGAAGCACATGCAAAGTACTGAATCAAATGAACTGTGTCTTTGTACCCTTTGATCATTGTCACCTTTGTATCAAACTTCCATTACTTACAAGAGCCTCAGGCATCAACAAGGCTTCTCAACACAAAGAGACTTACCACAATTGTAGCATGACTCTTCAATATTGCATACCTTCCACAAAGGCGCCAACACAGTCGCCAATAAAGGTCCATGACAACGCAGACCCGCCATTGATTAAACCGAGTGGCTCCAGTTGTTTTGAGGGCTACAGTAATCGGTTACATGCTGCTGATCGTGGCATACGGCCATGCCTGTGATGGAAGGTTTGCCTTACAAGATGCTTTAGATTGCAATGAGATCCAAAAATTGAGTGGTATCGATTAGACCACATAGACTCATATTGGCTCTTGTCATGCTCACAGGATGGAGTCAATACTGGGAATCTGGGGAAAAGCATGTTCCAATTAAAAACTAGCTACCATTTCATGCCTTTGTTGGGCCTTGGTGTTTTTTTTATAGCTCAGAGAGGTCTCAATGCCAGGGGCTTTTGAAAACTGAGGAAACTTGTGAAGGGCTGAGAGAGCGAAAACCAAAATGGTCATTGGTTTTATAGCTGCTAAACTAGAATAGATCTCACTATATCGAGAATTTGTGGTTCTTTAGAGAGAAGTTTTTAAAAGGAAATCTCATTTTTGCTCAAAATGGTTTTGTTTTGGACAGTTTAGATGAGCCATAGTAGGAAGTGACAAACAATACACAAGCAACTCTAAATCAGCTATAAAAGACACTGAAGTAGAGTACTTCTTTTCATTTGGATTAGATTATTTGATGGCAAAATGTTCACCCACAAGGGGTTTGTTTTTGATTTGAACTTTATGAGACCATCTCATGGCACATTAACCGCAGAGATCAAGTCAATTCAAATTTTTTCAGCAAAAACTCAACAACAGCATATTGTCGATTCAGACCTTAGGGTGTTTTTGTTATTTTCTAAGGAAAGTGCATGGGAATTATATTAACTTTTTTTAAAGATGACATTTTATAACATATTCTAGAGCTGTACAATATAATAAAATTGTGTTTAATGATCACATAAAAAAGTTATACATAGTACTTATATATGAAACATATACATAATATATATAATGTTCTTTGATACACATTAAGATCAAATAACAATGACTCATGAGTCATTCTCATGAGAGTCTTCAAATAAAAATAATACCCACAATGGAAAACAAAAAGGCAAACTTTAATGATCCTTTTTGATCTTCAAGGCGGTAGACCTTGAAAAAACGTACAAGGTTAATTAATGAATTCACATTCCCTTGTCAGCTCCTTTATTTGTGAGATTTGCCATTAGATCCACAAAGACTCCCAACACTTCTTTCAGGAATAGAATACAGATACGCACCTCTCTGTCAGTGTAGTTCCATTGGACATAATATAAAAACGTGTTAGATTGCCATTCTAACTCTAGAAAGCTGTACCTTTGATTGTGGAGCTGCGTTTAGTGGATTATTGATGTCCACACATGTACTGATGTTGTTCATGTTGGTTCTCTTATCAGCTCTGAACTAGACTGAAGAGCTGGACGCTACACCTGCACACAAATCAAGTTAGTGTTCGCCTCAACGACTGCACAAAGTACTCATGGATATACTGAGGTTATTACATACATTATATTGTTGCTATTTTGATGTGTTCATGCACACACTTATAATACACACCCATAATACACAATGAACACCAATTTTTGACACTATGCGAGCATGTTTTTATTATTGTGGTTATTAATTTCTGCTGTTCTGGATTCGGAAGACATGCATACAAAACTCTCAGACCCCATTTATTTTCTTCTATCTTCATATAGTGTGCCTAATCATTAATATTCATGGGTATGTTAATATTCTAATAAACATATTAATATAACAAGCCCATTCTTTGTGTTTTATTGAACCCAAGAACAATCTGAATCAGATGCTTATTATGGCTATTCATTAGGTGATCATGCGCAAAGGGTCTTTATTTAACTGGTTCGATTTCTTTTTAATTCTAAGAGATGAGGAGAGTGGATGATAAACAGGATGTAGTTCTTTTAAAGGATTTAAAAGAGAAGTGCAACCAATAAAAGGGATGTATGGTGTGTTCTGTGGCTGGTTTCACCGGCACATTAATCTAGATTGATATTGACTGCTCTATGTCTTACACATATACAAGGCAGCGGTGAGAATGCCATCACACACAAACACACACACACACTTTGTTCTCTTGCTGACAGTAAAGATTCAGGGTACCTGGTGGGTGAAAGTGAGAGATGAACAGATGGAGAGATATGACAGCGCATCACTCCACCTCAATCCCTCTTTACTCTCCAGTGACTCTACCTGAGACATTCTCAGCATTTTATAGCTCTGTCTTTCAGCCCATCTCTCTCTCTCTATCTCTTCCGTGCTCTTTTTCCTCATATTCTTGACTGCATTTGCACTTGCTCAGTCCTCTCGTATCTATTTCTGAGCTGTTTCCATATCTATTTAAAATCCTTCTCTCTGCTCCCTCATACTTGCATGCACCTTCCCTCAACTGTGCCGTCTCTGTCACGACAGTATTGCAGTCTCCGTGTATCTACAGTGCCTTGCGAAAGTATTCACACCCCTTCATTTTTGTTTCACATTTAATATGTTGCTGCCTTATGATAAACTTCTTTAAATTACTTTTTTCCCACATCAATCTACACTCCATACACCATACTGACAAAGCAAAAACAGAATCCATATATATTATGAAGTCACAACTTCGTAAATTTATTAAAAATAAAAAACTGAAATAAATACAGTACATTGCATAAGTATTCATACCCTTTACTAAATATTTAGCTGAAGCACCTTTACAGTCTCAAGTCTTTTTTGTTTGATGCAACAATTTTTGCTCATCAGCATTTGGCAATTATCTGCCATTCTTCTCTTCTCTTCAATCGGATGGGAGCAGATGCATATTTTCAGGTTTCTCCAGAAATATTTGACTGGGTTCAAGCCGGCTCTGGCTGGGCCACTCAAGAACATTCACAGGGTGGTCTATAAGCCATTCTTGCTGTGTGTTTAGGGTCATTGTCCTGTTGGAAGATGAACCTTCTGCCCAGTCTGACATTCTAAATGCTTTGGACTGGGTTTTCATCAAGGCTATCTCTATATTTTGCCGCACTGAGTGTTCCTTCTCTGACGAGTCCCTCAGTCCCTGCTGCTGAAAAACAGCCCCACAGCATGAGGCTGCTATCAGCACACTTTACTTTTGGGATGGTCCACTACAGGTGATGAGCAGAGCTGGTTTACTTCAAACATGATGCTTAGAACTGATTTTCATCAGACCAAATAATCTTGTTTCTCAGAGTCTGAGGGGCCTTTAGTTGCATTTTTGTAAATTCCAGCGTGTTTCCATGTGTCTGCGAAGAGGATCGAGTTTGGCCACACCACCATAATGACTGGATTGGCAGAGTGTTGGAGACATGTTCCTGGATCAACATCTTTTGTTGATCCTGGATCAACATTACTGTCCAAAAATATAGACTTAACCCAATCCCTATCCCTAAACCTAACCCTAACCATACTGTATTCCTAAAATCCAAAAGAAATGATAGGTGTATAACAAGGGTGAAGAAGCTTCTAACCCTGAATGTAAGCCTAAAACTGACAATTCTTGAAAACTTATCCCTCAATTCTGATTGATTGGAATTTTGTTCCAGGATCAACAAGGATTTTGGTCCAGGAACATGTTGTACTTTTTGAAGTCACATTCACCTTTGTCCTTCTGTAGATTTCTCCTAGTTTCACATCATGGAGCTCAACTAGAGTGACCATCCAGTTCACCACACTAAACAAAGCCCTTCCGCATCAGTTGCTCAGTTTGGACAGAAGGCCAGAGTCCTGGTTGTTTCAAACTTCTTCCATTAAGGGTAACAGAGACTACATGCTTCTGTGACCCTTCAATGATAGTCTCGTGTAGCCAGACTGAAGGTCTGGAATCTATGGCAGCTTTCATTCATCATCACGTTTCGAGGCGTGGAAATGTCATGGTCGTAACGTCTGAAGCTGAGACTACTTTAATGATGCAGATTTTTTTTTTTTCTGAACTCTTCCACAGATGTGTGGCTTGACACAAAACTGTTTCTGAGCTCTACAGGCAGTTCTTTTGACCTCAGTGCATGGTTTTTGCTCTGATATGTATTATCAGTTAGACCTTTTATTAAGGCATATGTGTCTTTCCAAATCATGCCCATTCAGTTGAATTTGCCACGGGTTAACTTCACTTTATATGTAGTAACATCTATAAGTAATATGAATGCTCCTGAGCTACATTTCAACTGTCCCAGATAAGAGTATGAATATTTATGCAATGGAATCATTTTTGTTTTTTATTTTGAATACATTTGCAAAGATGATAATTTGCTTTACAATTATGGTGTATGGAGTGTAGATCATTGTGGGGGGGGGTGATTTAAAGCAGTTTAACATAAGACAGCAACAAAACTAAATGTGAAACAAAAGAAGGGGTATGAATACATTTGCAAGGCACTGCATAAATACATACTTAAATATTTGTCACCCTCACTCTCTCTCCAGCACAATTCTGCAGCACATACAGGCGATATATGTAAGTATGGGCCTTCTGGGTAGCTGCATACCAACATTGCCCCAGGCAACAGCACACATCACTTGACTTGACCTACAATTAGTTTTGAATACATCAGCATAAGATTTTTTCCCCCAGAAACAAACATTTCAATAAAGTGATATCTATTTTCTTATTTTATATTATTTTACGTAATGACTTACATGATCACTCATTAAATCTACTTGTCCTTAGACCATAACGTAATACTTATAGATTAAAAATATATTAAACCTAAAATATATATATAAAAAAACATAAATAGCTTATACAGAATATCATGCATATAATATATTTTAAATAAGTTTGCTATGTCCTGACAGCAGGAAAGGTTATTTTTATTATAAAATAATAATAATAATAATAATAATAATAATTTTTAGAAAGTTTAACGGCTGTCTCTCTATACTTTTTTTCTAGCATTGTCAGGTAAGAAAATTAAATCCTGCGGGTCTTATATTAAGTCAAAGATTTGATTAATTTATGGTTTTAGGCCGGTTTATTGTCATTTTAGATAATTTTTAACTATTATAATTTTGACTCATTTTGCTCATTTTCTGTTATATTGCTGTAACAAACAAAACTCCATATTCATCGGGAAGAAGGAGGCGGGAACCGGCGCACAATCAAAACTCATTTTAATATTCAAAAGTAAATACAAAACGGCGCACCAGCCCCTCACGGACGACTGGTGCGCCTAAATAAAAACCAAAACATAAAGTAATGTCCCAGGCCTGGTCCTCTCTCGTCCTTCACGGTCGTCGCTCCAGTTTTATATCCTTCCATCTCCTACGTGGGACTCGATACTAGCGGTGGGGCTCAGGTGTAGCTCATCTCCAATCACTACACCTGGCCTCACTCCTCGTTCCCACGCCTCTCGGCCCCGCCCCACTCGCCACATACCCCCATCGCCCCTCGCAGGCCGGGGGGTACCCTCGAGACTGCGCTCTACTCCCCCCCCCCCCCCCCCCTTCCCTCCGGGGGGGACCGCTCACGGGGACCTGCAGGAACCTGGGGGTAGGACAGACGAGGCGAGAGAAAAGGAGATGGAAGGAGGAGCGACAAGGACGAGAGAGGGGAGAGAGGAAAAAAAAAAAAAAAAAAAAAAAATCCGGTTCCCAGACGCACTGCTGCTCGGCCCTCCACCAGCTGGGTGATCTCCTCCGCGGTGCCTGGCGGTGGCACTGGACGGCCCTCGGCGGACGGCGCGACACTCCTCCGCCGCCCGATGGACGGCGACGGCTCCTCCGATTTTGGGCAGCGGCAGGAGTCCCCCGTTCCCTGCTCCTCCGGATTCCGTCACGGAGGCGGCAGGCTCCGGCCCCCTGGCGAACGGCGCCGACTCCTCCGCTCCCTCACGGACGGCAGCCGCCCCTCCTTGTCGTGGGCGGTCGGCAGCGAGCTCGCCCGTCCCCGGCAACTCGCTCCAGCCCACCGCCTCGAGCGTCCCTGGCGGCACATACCTCGCCTGCTCGAGGGCACCGCGGATTCACCACAGCGGCGAGGGATCTTCAGCAGCGCGTCCCTCCTTCTCCCGGGTTTCGGCACCACTGTAACAAACAAAACTCCATATTCATCGGGAAGAAGGAGGCGGGAACCGGCGCACAATCAAAACTCATTTTAATATTCAAAAGTAAATACAAAACGGCGCACCAGCCCCTCACGGACGACTGGTGCGCCTAAATAAAAACCAAAACATAAAGTAATGTCCCAGGCCTGGTCCTCTCTCGTCCTTCACGGTCGTCGCTCCAGTTTTATATCCTTCCATCTCCTACGTGGGACTCGATACTAGCGGTGGGGCTCAGGTGTAGCTCATCTCCAATCACTACACCTGGCCTCACTCCTCGTTCCCACGCCTCTCGGCCCCGCCCCACTCGCCACAATTGCATAACTCTCTAACACAAGCAACATATATATATATATATGCAAAATGATTATGTCCGTCCGACTGGCAGATTTCTCTAGATTTCATTCTGAAAATGAGTTTGAAACTATCTTGTAATCTCATTCATTCATTCATTCATAAAATGTATCTCCTGAATTTGACTTGCTTTAGATAAAAGAATCTAAATTCATTCATATAAATGTGTCCACAAGCCAGAACTGGTTATGATTATTAAGACAGGAACACACACTCAGCACGGGACAGAAGTGAGCATTACTGGTCTGAGGTTGTTGGCCACACATGGGCTCTCTACCTCAAGGCAATACAGTCATTATGCGATCAATGTGTAAATTCACTTTTTGGTAGTCTGTATGTGTCTTTTCAGACTATATAAAGCATGCTATGTGAGTGTGTTTTTGTGCCGAGAGAGTCCCGAGCCGAGGGAATGTCTGATGGTATCTCAGCCCTTGTCAGAACGACACAGTGGGCAGCCAAACACTTTCTCCAGGCTTCAGGCAGCGGTGCAGACGGAAGGCTACAGTGATCCTGCTCATTAAAGCTTTGCACTGGTCATTTTCGCCTTCCTGACCCATTCACTCTCTCTGCATTCTCGTTCTTATCTGTGTCTCTCGCTCTCTTTCAAATTTCATTCCTTTTTTACTCACTTCACTAAAGTGTAACAGCAACTGCAATGTTTTCATGCTGACAGTGTGTCTTTATCATTCACACACACACACACACACCAAAACAAACACCAAGACTTATTGAACAGTTGCACAAAAGGGCACAATCTCAGCACATGGCATGACCGCAGCCAGACAGTGACTTCAGTTTGATGGATATATATTAATTTTTCTGGAGAAACCATACTTGACTGAGGAGGTTGTCCTTCAGTGTTTCAATTTGTTTTGCTAGCAGCTGCTGCATGAAATGTATGTTCCAGTTATGTCTTCAATTCTATTTTTAAATCTTGATATTAAATGTAATTTTGTCTTTTTCTAAGAAGGGAACAGGAGAAGACCTAGTAGTGCTTAATTTGTGTTGGGTTTTAGAAGGGTTTCTGTAATGGATTACCATTGTGTTGAAGAGTGGAGCTTTTCTTTCTAAAAATGGATTGCTAGTAAGAGTGTTTGTTTAGCTCAGTGAGAATGGAGAAGAAAATGCTTGTGCATTTAATGCTCTCTATTTCTTTGTACTTTTAGTGCTTTATATGTAAGCAAAACAATTAAAAAGTAGCAGTTAGTCTGCTAATTCATAGTTTTCATTCACCCAGAGGGTCTCTGCGGCACAGGCCTGTCAATTTTCGTGAATATTTTGATCACATCTCAAAAGGAGAATAACAAGGATAAACACACTGCAAGTTTGCATTTACTGTATGTACAGCACATGTTACAGTATTTCAGTCAATTGAAGCAGTGGGACATTCTACAATGCTAAAAGTGAATCACACTTGAAGTGTCCTATAATGTGACACTAAAAGATCAAATTCAATATACACTTTCTTGATGATGCATACTATATACAAGATGAAAGATATGGGAAAAAGCTTAAATTAAATGTTTGCATGTTGCATCCATATTCTGGACACATCTGCTTACCTTTATATAGTATGCATCATCAGTAAAGTGTATACTGAATTTGGTATTTTAATATCACTGACTGTACAAACCTAGTACAAAATAAAATTAATAAAAATAAGCGGCACTCAGCAGAGGAAAGCCTTGTTTTGTCCTTTGTGTGGGTGTTCTTATAAGGATTTGATGTCATGTGAAAATAAATGTGTGTAGCGGAATTTTAGGGTGATGTGATAAAAGAAATTAGTTATCAGGATAACTTAAAACTAACATCCTTTATGTTGAATATACTTGAACCAATTAAATTAAATTAACCCGAGAGGGAAAAACTGCTCTGTCTCAATTGACTCAGGACATTCTAAACATGTTTCTGACATATTTGCATGGTTCTGAAACAAATTTTATTCAAGTATGAGTATCTATGAGTATATATTGTGTTTGATAATGTGTGTTTAATTCTTTTTTTTTTTTTTTTTGTCTGATTGAATGTAAATTTTAACAGCAGCTTTGATGAGGAGAAATTTAATTGTAATTTTCTTTTTCCTGAAAAAGGCCAAAAAAAAATGCATTTCAGAGAAAAGGGTTTTGACACAACGGATAGGATAGACCATGAACACATTCTTGTTGCTAACTAAGCACTGTCTCAGCACCCACAGTTGTGCTTCATGGTGCAGCATTCCTAATCAACACCCCGTCATCATCATGTTTTACAACTTTGCCAGTTAACGATTTTCTTTTGCAATCATGAGTGATTTTCTGCTGGAGATTCCTCTATGAGAACACATGTGAGTCATCGGGTTCTGCTCGGAAATGCTGGGAATTGTGTGTGTGTGTGGGAATGTTAGGAACAGGTGTTCTGGAGCAAAGATCTGGTGTGTCATCACTGGCACACCCTGCCTCATTCTCTCCTATATCTTGAGACAAGTGTATGCAGTTGTGACCTTTCTGGCCGATTACCAATCATAAACACAAGAAATTGCATGTTTTTCCCACACTTGAATCCAAGAGTGTGCAGAAATCAAAGTGCCTTCACTGCTTGGGAGTTCAACCACTAAAACAAAAGCACTTAACATAATTTCCTTTCTCTTTCCCCATATCAGGTTAATTGGAAACAAACATCAAACATCTAAGGTATATTACTTAAAACCGAACCATAAATGCTAAATGTGCTACAAAATAAAAGTCATGATATTTATACATGAACCATTTGTTGGGTGATGGTAAGACCCAAACTGCAGTGTAGATACTGTATGTAACTGATAAATCATGAATGCAATTACCATCAATTTTTATCAATGCACAGGTAATGTGACTTCTGTGAATACAAGTATTAATTATTTAAATTAAAAAAAAGAATCTTACTGACCCCAAACTTTTGAATGGATCAGACTAGATCTAACATAATCCAAAGTGACCTAAGAGGAAAAGGAAAGGACATTTGAGAGAATGAGCAAGGTATTAAGTTTTGATTAAAATTACAATGCCAAACCATTTTTTTTCCTTTTGAACAACATGCATTAATCATTGGCGATAAGATCAGGAACATGTGTTATGAAATGAAATATGAGCATAGGGATTCATGTCAGTTCTCATTGTGTAGCTATTTGTGTCTCATTTTGTAAGCGGATGATGACTGAATGAACTGCACACGCTCCTAGCACCATTTTGTTTGCATGTACTGTTTGTAATGTGTAAGGTGTGTAACTTATTTTTAGCACATAATTGTGCATTCTTGCTCATGAAGGTAAGGTGTGTGTTTCTGTGATGCCTTATTGAATACAAAAAGTGTTAAAACAGTTGTTAGATTTACAATGTAGGCTAAGTGACTAACTTTTAGCTTATTGGTTGTTTTATTTTCGTTTATTTGCATGACATGACATTTTTTGCATTCTCTTTAAACCTGTATTTATGTATTTTCTGCCCATCTGCTGTTTTGTGAATGACATTTCTTTCATTCTTAAACAAAACCAACATGCATCTCACATCAGTTTGAAACGTGTTTGTACTTGAGGAAGCGTTTTTGTCCAGGAACACCCTTTTGGAAAGGAAGCCATTCTGGCTGGTCTGGAGTGGGACTCTTGAGATTGATGATGGTGTGTTTGGATGTGTCAGATTGTTAATGCTTATGACAGCTAGTACATGTGTGGGCCGGATGCCATGCCCATTTTAGTTTCGTGTCTGTGTTTAGAGAGAGAGAGAGAGCAGGATGATGATCTTGGAGAGTCCTGGGGGCCAGCTGGAAGCAGTCTCAGCCCCAGGCTCAGCTTTGCCCCGTGGGTATCAGGCCTGGCACAGTGTTGTTCTGCGCCAGCTGGGACTAGGAATGACAGAAGCTGTCTGCTGCTGCAACATTATGTTAGCAAATAGCAAGTTGTAAAACAACATTGATTGGGTTGTTTGATAGCTTAGAGGTTTAGTTCACCCGAACATGAAAATTCTGTCATTAATTACTCACCCTCATATTGTTCCAAACCCGTAAGACCTTCATTCATCATCTTCATGCTATGTCAGAAAGCTGGCTCCTGCGTCAAGTTCCCGTTCTTTGGGAACAGAGGTTAAGACAGTAACCAGAGATGTTTTGTTACTGGAGTATCTGAAGCACCAGTTGTAAAGGCTCTGCCCTCTTCTGGATGGGGAACAGCAGCTAGTTTGCATTTAATGAGACACACGAAAACAGCGTGTTTATGCTCCCACCCAAAAAGGGTAATTTTTCCATGCTATAATAAATGATCTGTGGGGTATTTTGAGCTGAATCTTCACAGACACATTCTGTGGAGATTGTAAAAAGGGGCATAATAGGTCCACTTTAAGTTGCTTAAATGTTGATCTCACACAAAGCTATTGAGCACATACCTATATGAATGTTGTCATTCATACAGTTTTTATTTTTCACTGTTTGTGTCACTCCAATTTATAGTTTTTACATTCATGTCACATTTTGAAGGCAAAACAAAGCTTTCCTCTGCTATCTGCCAGCTGTTTTTGTTTGTACTGAGTACTAGTGGTTTAAGACAGTGATATTAAAACACCACATTCAGTGTACATCTTATTGATGATTCATTCTGTACAGAACCTGTATGCAAGCTGTGCAAAGAATATGAACGAAACACACTAAATTGTATGTTCCTGTGGAAAACCACTATAAGAAAAATGCTTATACTGTGGCTTACTGCATTAAGACAGGACAAAATACATTATACAAGGGAATGAATCATATGAACACACCAAAAAAAAGGTTTCACGTTCTCCTATAGAAAACAATATGCTTAACACATAGTGTTCATATTTTGGGCTCATCTGCTTTTCTGTATATAGAGTGAATCATCAATAAGCTTTACATTGAATTTGATCTTGAAAATACCACCGTCTTAGTATATTAAGGCGTGTTAAAAAGCTTTTTTCATGATAAAAGAGTTGAATAACTTGTTTGTTCACATACAGTACAGTATTTTTATTCCTTTGAGAGGTGATCGAAAACTTTGTGGCATGTTATGCAGTTCTGTGGATGTCTGAATTCACAGTACTCATAAAACATTAAGGAAAAAAAATCCTAAATGACTTAATTCTGATGTGTGCATCCATTGGACATGCTATTATCCCATGAGGCCATGGGATATGTTTTGTGAACGGCAGTGCAAGCGCCACAACAGATGCTGGTATGACAAAATGACATATTATATATATACAGATTACATTCATAGAACATACTTTTTTAAGTAATGACTGTCTTTATGAGTAATTAAAATTTTCATTTAACTGGTTCAGTCAGAACCACTGATACATTCAGGAACAAAACAAGTGAATGAGCCATTTAATAATTTACTCAAATAAATTCCTTCAAAATGCTCATTCACTAAAGGGGGGGTGAAATGCTATTTCATGCATACTGAGTTTTTTACACTGTTAAAGAGTTGGATTCCCATGTTAAACATGGACAAAGTTTCAAAAATTAAGTTGTACGTTTGAAGGAGTATTTCTGTTCCAAAAATACTCCTTTCCGGTTTGTCACAAGTTTCGGAAAGTTTTTTTCGAGTATGGGTCTGTGTGACGTTAGATGGAGCGGAATTTCCTTATATGGGTCCTGAGGGTCACGATCATGTGTTGGAACCGCAGGCGGTGAGTAAAACTGCTTCAAATATCTCTGTGTTGTTAACTTAGCTCTCAGCGCGTAAGCACATCAAGTAAACAACATGCGATGTTGGCATCAAACTGCACTTTCCACATGTACACCTTAAAAAAAAAAAAGACGACATGAAGTGGAACTTAGTCATTTTCCAAAATCGCTAAGCAAATATATAGTTTCAATACATACCACATAGAGACGTCCTGCTGTAGTCGTTGCTACTGCTGCTCTTGTTAAATTTCAGCCTCTGGATCTGATTCTGGATCATAAATATACACTGAATCTGACTGTTAGCCAAGGTTCGTTTTTTTCCTCACGGTAATAATGTCACAGTTTCCAGACGCTCTCAACACAAAAGCTTACTCGCGCTCGTGATTCTTTAGCTCCGCCCACACGTCACGCCTCCAGTCGCTCGTGTTTTTCCGGGAAAAAAACGTACAGACTATCTTTCTCTTATAAATATAATAAAACTAAAGACTTTTTGGAGTTATGAAGGATGTAGTACTACTCTGTACTCAAGATTAACAGGATATTGAGTGAAAACGAGCATTTCACCCCCCCTTTAAGGAACGAAACTACACTAATGTGTCTTGCTGCAGAAACGCATAGTGATGAGAAGATCTGAATATAATTACATTGGATTAATTAGATCCGATTCCTGAATAATCCATCACTCAAGCAGTTAAAGGTTCTGGATTTGTTTGGAACTATTTTCACTGACCAAATATTTGGAAATGTTGTGTCTGCTGAAATGTAAGTTACCCAATATTAATAGTTTATTGAACTTCTGTTCGAAAGCAAACATCGCACTTGCAATCATGTTGTTTTTCTGAATATCAGCACGCAATATCAGCATTTTAAAAAATCTAGCAAAAAGTAAGACATTGCAACCTCAGTTGGATGTGTTCTGAAAGCTCATCCTGCCTAGTTTTTAATATGCATTGAATGCAGAAACAGAAAGGGTGTGATGTGTTGTGGGATTTCCAAACTTCTCCACCCACATCTTCCTGCATTCTTTATAGGTCAGCCATATTGCATTCTCTGCTTCTCCCTTTGTCTTCCCTTTTCAGTTTTTTTTTTCCCGGTCCATTTATAATCTATATACGACCCTCTTATCTCCTTGCAGGCTACTGATGTGTTCAGAAGGGATCTGTACCTCCCTTCCTAATGGGAGTGAAGGCACGCATTGTCGGCTATTATATCGCCCTGCCTTGTCATAATTACTGCTGCCTCTGCCTCTAAGTGCCTGAGATCGTAGCAGTTTGTCCGGCTCAAAATGATTAATTACACACAAAACTGATTGCTCTGGTTCCCTTCTGGGCTGGTAGGTCAGACACCATGATGGGTGCATCTTATTTAATGTCTTTTTCCATTCGATATGTGGATGTTTTTCGTGTTTAGAACTGTCCAGAGTTATTCAGGTATGAAAAAGTGATTGATTTCCAATGCATTCCTTTTGTCAAATGTTTGGTAAAATTTACAGTTTGGTTTAAAAGTCTAAGAGCAAAATTAATTATTAAACCTGGAAATGTGCAGGAAGTTTTACTTATTTTCAACAAAGAAACATTATGATGGAAAATGTACAAGAAATACAGAGCATATAGAACAATTTTCCAGGTCACTTATTAAGCAAATTTGTGAAATTTCATGTGAATTCTTGTTACAGACAGGTGTTCTGGATTGTACTAAATATCAAAATACTCAGATCATTCTGAAATCACGCTGGATAAAATAATCCTCAGGTTTAACACAAACTTCTGGAGCTCATGCATTTGCTGTCATTAAAGCAAACTGACAATAAACCAAAAACTAAGGCATTCAGAATTCTTCTCTTTTTTCATTAAAATTGTTATTCTTATAAAATATTTTGTTATCAAATGTGTTTCATTAAATTAGAAAAATACAAAATGAAAGCATCAAGCTTTTTGACCCCGCTGTACCTTCTTGCCGCCGATATACAAGGACTCGTCAGATTCTCTCCATTCTTCTTCTATGACACTCTTGTGAGATTTTGAGGAACTTGTAAAGTCCGTCTGACTCAGTCACACTGGGGAACAGCTCTAATTTCTATTTGATGGTCCTCAAACACTTTTATATTCTTCCTTCCTCTGAGGCTGGAACAAACGACGTTTCACATTTTATTCCCATCAGCCCTCTGGGTTTGGGTTCATAACAAAGGGAGCTGAATGTCAGATTCGACAGTCCTCAAACTGTGAAAAAACAATCCGGACCTGGAGCTATGCTTTTCTTTCCAGCTCATTCAAAAAAGTTGAGCTCAATATATCATGGACGCGACCGTTTGCTGACCTGCGTCTTCACAGTCAGGAGCTGTCATCCTTATGAAGAATTTCCTCAGTGCTCCTGAGCAAACCTGTCATTGACAGCATATATATTTCCCAGATTAGAAAAAAAAAAACCTGTTGCTTTTCTCACTCATGTTGCAACAGTGGCAGTCTGCGTATACATGCTGTCTATTCCTACAGTGCCTATTGGGCCTGATGCTGAGAAATCATGCCTAGTGTGTGTTTTTATCTATAAGTGAGTGTTTAAGCAAACTGTACCATGCCCTCTGAGACACACAGTGTTTACAAAGCATAGCAAAAAGGTCAGAAATGAGAAATGAGAAATACCTGAGGTTGCAAAGGCAAAGCAGCTGGAACATGTATGTTCTTTGTGTGTGCAGAATGCATTGTTAGACACTGTACAGAAACCCAGCCCAAGACTGTTTTATTAATAAAAGTTACACGTCCAACAAAGAGGAGAGGAAACAACAGATTCCAAAACACTCCCATACTCCATTGGTTTTGTTTTTAGCTAAGTGCTTTTAGCGAGCACAGCGGCCTTATGTAAGTTTAATGGTTTTAGCAGATGTCTGTGTTTATGGCAGTGTATTAATGTAAAGAGCAGATCGTCTTGTCAGCATGCCCACAGTCCGATCTCTTTTCAAATGAATTTTACAGCGACAAACAAGAGCTATTAACCCTTCACATGACTCATCAAAGTGTTATTCGCACACATACATATGTGTACTCACAATGCAACCTAAACTGGTTTTCCACTGTGAAAAAGAAGTTTCAGCAACCTCCAAATACTGAAATCTCTAGTAATAAATGTAAATCACACATTCATTTGAGCTTCCCTGTTTACTATTATTTAATGCACTGTATGTATGTTGTGTCGATCATTGTCCATATGAATAAAAGCCTAAATTAAATCTGTTCATCATATAAAGCGATCATGACTGTTCAAGTTAACTTGGTGGAACCTGTTCAGTTCATATGGATTTAGATGCCTTTATGACCTTTTTGGATCGTCAAAATTTAGGTTGTATGGATTTTCAGTGGAGCGGCAGAAACCATAAAATAGTTGATGAACAAAAGTCTTATTAGTTCAGCACAAGGGTAAGTGATGGAAAAAAGTGACGGAATTTTCATGTCTTTTTAAAGGCAAACTGAAAGGAAACTGATGATGTTTACAAGGTTTTCATTATTTCACAGCTTTAAACAGGTGTGCTCAAGTTAACATTTGAACTGTTAAAAGCTGAGATTAATGCAGAGATGTTTGGTCTGGAGGTGTGTGGTGATGTACAACACGGAGGACACACTGAAGAGTGCTGTGTCTGGGTCTGTTGGACACAGTCGCTGCTGTTTGTGTTCACAGGCGACATGACGAAGCATACATAATTAACCCCTGTTGTCAGGTCTGACGAGTTGTCTTACATGTCCACACTTGCCAGTTTTGGCTTTTTTATGTGTGTCTGATTGTTTCTCAATCACAGGGAACTACTCTGTTTGTCTTTTGTTAACTGTCAAATTACATGACTCCATACAGCCCTGAGATGACACATCTATATAGAAAAAAATTTGAAAGTTTCATGAGAAATTCAAGTTTGATGTGAACTACTGTTCAAAACTTTGTGGACTGCAGGATACCTTTATTTTATCATATTTCAAATATATTTTAAAATATATTGTAAAAAGTAATTTTATTCACCCTAAACAAAATAAATGTCTTTACTGTCGATTTTGATCATTTTAATGTCCTTGCTCAATTAATTAATTTCTTATTGACCTCAAACCTTTGAATAGATTACTATTTTCAAAACATCATGTTAATCTTGAGTACCATAGTATTGCACTTTCTGAAACTGACGAACCCTGAAGGAGTGTATTTGGCACAGAAATACTCTGTCACACGTCCAACTAATTTTTCTTTTTTAACTTTGGCCATGGTTAACATGAGTATCCAACTCTTTAACACTGTAAATAATGCACGAAATAGCTTCAGAACTCCACTTTAATGAATACTGAATTAACACATGAACGCCCAAATTTAAATTAATTTCTGCATCACCCTTCTGTACCATATTATACACTATCAGCTAATATTCAACTATAACCTTACAACGAATGCATTCAACACAACTATATTTGAAGTACATTTGGATTTAAATCAGTATCACAGAAAGTCTAGATAAAACATCAGCCTTAAAAAATTGACAAATAATTCTGTGGGTGTCTCTTTAAGAGGAGAAATGACTCTGAGATGGAAGATTTTAAGACATTCCAATCATCTCAATTTTAAACTGGGTGTACTAAACCATAAGGAATCTAAAAAATCCCAAATATAAACTCACAGATTTTTCCTGACAGAACTAGGTAGTGTGCAGGAAGGGGTGAGCCAAAAGTGCGTGCGTGTATCAGTGTGTGTGAATGCATAAACAGGAAGATCTAAGGGTTCCCTCACTGACAGGGCATCCATTCAGATAACTTTTCCTGTTCTGTGGCTGGGAACCCTGATGACTGGAAGAGAAAACTAAAGAAAGTTCAAAGGGGGTGAAGAAAGCCTGCTCAGATCTCAGCCTGAGGAGGTAATGCATTAACATTCTCACTGCAGGTCATCAAAGACAGTGTAAGTGTGTGTGTGTGTGTGTGTGTGTGTGTGTGTGTGTGTGTTTGTGTGTGTGTGTGTGTGTGTGTGTGTGAGAGCACAGTGTGCTAAAATCATTCAAATATTTAATTCTTTGGCCCAGAAAAATCACAGGTTTAACATGAGAATAATTTTATTTGCAGCATTTTAAGTTCAACTTGATTGGAATGCATGAGGAAAAGGTTTTTTTTTTTTTTTTTCTGCGACTGCTCACCAAGTCTTTCACAATTGTTATCATCTTTTAGAGTTTTTGAAGTTCACTTAAAGGTGAAGTGTGTACTTTTTGCATAATATGCAGAGACAACTGTAAATAAACCATTAGTGGGTTGGTTTCCCTGAAAAGAAATAGTGTAGCTCTGGTGCTATGCAAATATTGTCCTGTTTGAGCATCTTAAAGGAATAGCTCACCCAAAATGTTTAATTCAGTAATTATTTGCCCACCCTTCTGTCCGGTCCAGAGTTATTTATTTACCTAAGAGAAGAAAGTACTTTTGGGGGGTTTTATATGTGTCATGTTTTGTGTAGCATTTGGAATTCAATCTTGTGCAGTTGTGTACAGAAAACCAAATGCCAACGTCAGGATTCGTTCTAAACAATAAATATATTTTAGGTTTGTATTATTCCCTCAGCAAACATGCAAGTTGTTTGGGATAATTCAGTGATACTTGAAGCTGGTCACTGTTCTCTGCACTTATATGGACTGAACAGGCCATTTTTTTCTCCTTCTGTTGTCCGAGAACAACACTAGAGTGAGTAAATAATGACTGAATTTTCATTTTTCATAGCAACATTGATTCAGACAATAACTTGAGTTTGTTGCAAGACTATCTGTTTGCTCGACGAGCAGAATAAGCAGAAGCTTGAGAAAACCAATGTCAAAACAATCTTTAATTTCATGGTTTTAGTTAGGATCATTTGTGGTACACAAATTACACACTTCACTTAATAATAATTTCAAATGTTATGAGGCCATAAATCAGCATGCATTATAATTAAACACAATAAATAAATAAAAAGGCAGTTTTGTGTATGATGTTGTTTAATTACTGGAAATTTTTCAAGAATCATTTTGAAGACTGAAGGACCGCAGTTCTCTACTTTTGCTTACTCTTGCTTTCCCTCTCTTTTAATCATCTGAGTTGAAAACAGAGCCAAATGTGAAGGATCCTTTGCTGGAGTTAAGCAAAGAAACTTATTTCACCACCGCAATCTAAACCAGTTCTCCACTCCAAATCTGTACAGAATAAATTGCCACAGAAAACAAATGACGGAGTTCAGAAGTCAAGCACTTGTCTTTTTTTTTAATGAGGACAAAAACCTATCAACACATCTAACCTCTTCTGCTTCATTTACTGCCTAGCTCTCGCTGGAGTCACTCGAGTTCTTTTTTTCTTGTGATTTGACTCTCTCTACTTTTCCTCTTGGGCTTGGTTTCTGCTGCTCTCCCCTCCTACATCTTCCAACATTTAAACCTTAACATTGCCAAGAGCGAGCTCCGTTCCAGTTCAGAAAGGTCATTTTAAATAAATAAAGCAACGAGGAGGTATCTAGCCATCCCACACTCACACTCATGCTTTAAGACGCTGTGTGCCAGTTTTGTTAGTCTCCTGGAGATTCATTTGCCTGGCGGGCACCAAAGAGAGTTAAACAAGAGGAGTAGGACTTCAGATTCCACACCTACTCAGTGGCTATGTCTGTGTTAGTCATGGAGCGCTGCTTGATTCTTTAAATGTTGTCGGCTCCTCAGCACTGGGGAGAGAACAGGATCCTAACACATTAACATCCCCTGGAAGCATGGCCATGGCATTGCAGTTTAACAGCTGTGCTTATTTGGTTTTGGCGAGATAAAAAAATACAATAGGTGTACAATCGTGAACAATGTGAAAGACATCAACAATACACAGCCATGAGACATCAAACTGAATATATATAGACTCATGCTGCTTTTCTGTGCTGTATTTTAAACAGTTTTACAAGACAATATGATATTCTATTATGTTAAAATACATTTAATTATATGAATAAACATTTTCAGACATTTTAATTGTGGAATTAAAAAATGTGTATTTAGGATTTTATCATTTTTTTAATGGTTTTATGTTTTCAGTTGACAATGTTCTCAATGTTCTCAGTGGCCAAAGAAACATTTCCCAGAACAATCTGAGTTATTGATTTTTTTTTTTCACTTACACGATTTATATCTGTCCTCGTAGAATGGCATTAATCTTTCAGTACAGTTGATGTTTGCTTCGTTATGTATTTGCATTCTATGTCCCTTTTATGAGGTGTTCCTTTTGTGTTCTTAAAACATTTCACCTGTTCCACAAGTGTGTCTTCATATCACTGTGCCCAGCCCTACCCAGAATACTCAGGGAATGCAGTGTGTTAAATCATCTCAAGCAGCTTTATCAGATCTTGGAACAGTGGAGCGTAGAGGACTCTCAAAGAGTGTTTTGTCTTTCCCAGGGCTTAGAACTCTCTGAACTCACAGCTTACCCCATCCAGACACGGGTATTTGTTTACAGCGGCCCAAATTTGGGGCTTTTTATCACAAGCTGGGAGAGGCTTTGGGACGAGGAAGTGCTATACAGCAGGGCTTCTTATCTTTAGCTAGATACAAAAGCAAATCCCTTGGGTAATCCTGCTCTATCGTTTCATTTATTGGTTAAATAAACAAACAGTAAATGATTTCCCCTGCAATGCAGATAGTTACAGAAAGGGGCTAACTGTCAGTGATTGATCATCAATAGTTATTTTTAATTATTAATTATCATAACTAAGTCTTTATAGTAAGGCTTTTGACAATAACAAAAGATATTCCAAGATATAATAATAATAATAATAATAATAATAATAATAATAATAATAATAATAATAATTCATTCCGCTGGGGACAGTGGGACACCATCATTTCAACAGGCACAGAGTTATGATCATTTATTACCTGGTTGATCCACTGCTCCACAAGGAAATACTTTGTTTATACATAATATATAATTTATGCAAATTTATTTCCACTGTATTCTGTCTGTATTTTGTTTCATTTATTAATTCACCTTGCCCATTTTTTATGGTCCGCTTCATTTAATTTACTCTAAATACTTTGCGATACCAGAAAATCTTCTTTTCTTTTCTTTTCTTTTCTTTTCTTTTCTTTTCTTTTTCTTTTCTTTTTTTTCTGACTCTAATAACATCATTAACACCATCATAATAATAGTAAAAAATGACTGATTAAGACAAATATCATGAATAATAATAATAAATGAAAAAGTATTATTATTATTATTATAAGCCTATAGCAAGAGGCAAACAAAATAAAAATGTAAAAATAGTCCAACCCCTCCCACCGCCCTTCCATATGATTTACATAAATTTATTATGTAAATCTAATTTATTCATTAGCTTGGGTTAAACTAATTTTACTTTGTTGGATCAGCAGCTATGCTAATGATGTCTGTATTTTGTATTTTGTTTCTATGTTTCGCCACGGGATTTACATCCCGTGGTAACTAGGATTTAAACAAGCTCCAGTCTGAATCCAGAAAACCTGAGAAGAGATGATGCTGACCCTCAGAGGACCCCAGATGATGCTACCTTGAATCAACAAACAGAACTAACAATTATTGCTAAATGTGTGACTGAATCATATAATAACTTAATTAATAATATTGATAGTTCATCGTCTAGCTGACTACGTCTTGTATTATTATTATTATTATTTTTTTCTAAAATCCTGTCAAATGTGCACAAACTACTAGCTACTACTAAATATTGTAGAAACATAATTTTCTGTAAAGTTGCTTTGTAACGATTTATTTTGTAAAAAGCGCTATACAAATAAACTTGAATTGAATTGAATTGAATAAATGTTTCAATAGAATTTAAATAGGGCATAATTATTCAATGAAAGCTAAGTTAAAAGAGAACATATACATTAAAAAAGTTTGTACATTTTTAAAGTATAGTGGTTAGAGTGGTTAGAAGCCCATCCATATTCAGTGAGATGCTCGGCATTGGGAATGAATGGGTGCTGTAGATGCCCCGCCCCATCCGGTTCCTCTGCCCAATCAAAACACACGATGCACCATGATGGGACGTCACGCACACTGGCGTAGTGTCGGGATTGGAATGTAACAAGAGTAACAATCGGAACAACTGAGCAATAGGTGATTGGGCTCGCGGATAAGGAACTCCTTTGATTTTATTAAAGGAAACATCTTGTGGAACTCGCTCGCTGTCCTCGTGTTTTCGCCGAAAGGGAAACGCCGCTTGCCAGAGCCGGTGTCCCGATGAAGAGGAAATGTTCTTCTTGCGTGTGTGAAGATCCACAGAGAGCGCAGGAATAAGAGACATGCAGGGATTCGTAAGGTTACCGTCGTTGCCGTGAACTGCCCCGTCCGTAGACTATTATTGTTTCGGAGGTGAATGGAGTTACACTGCGAGCGGAAGGCTGTTTTAGTCTGGATGCCACAGCATCGGAGATAAACCTCGGTCGTTGTTTTATTAACGACTTTCCATCTTATCCAGTGGGATCCGCTGCTCTCCAAAGACAAACTCCACGAGTCAGTGCCACCGCAACTCTCCGGTGCGAGTCGGACAGTGCGACGCGTTTATCTAGTGCGTGTCAACAAACGTTGCATTTTTATTATTCCGCCGGGGGGAAACTAAATCAGTGAGTAAGCATATCTGCTTGTGTTTATAATGATCTTAACAGGAACGGTCACTGTCACGGCTGCACTGTGAGATGTTGCTACTGGACCGACGAGTGAGAGCGAGGAACCCGGAGTAAAATCGCCCACATGCGCTGGATCAATCGCTTGCTGTTCGGAGATCGGAATCTGAAGAGGGAAGACGTGAGTTGTAAATCCTCGCAGGCTGGAAGATGGCGGAGCGGTACTGTAGCTGGAGGAGGTGGTGTTGAGAGACAAACTTCCAACCGATTGAGATTTATTTGCAAACACCGCGATCTGGCCTTCAGGACACATGCAGGCCAAAAAACGATATCTGATCTCACTCTTGACTGGCGCCTTTCTAGTTCTGCTTTTTTACTTTGGAGGGGTGGTCCCTGGTCCGGCGGCCACCGGGTCCAGGAGCCGGCATGGATATAATCGTCCCGAACAGCCGTGGCCACACTTCTCGGATCCCTTACAACACTTAAGCCCGTGGGACCACTCGGACACGGAGGACTATAATGTGCACATATCGCCTAGGCAGAAGAGAGACGTTAACTCGAGCGTTTACAAGGGCAAAAGGTGCCGCATGCAATCATGCTTCGATTTCTCCTTGTGTCAAAGGAACGGATTCAAAGTGTACGTGTACCCGCAGCAGAAGGGCGAGAAGATCTCGGAAAGTTACCAGAACATTTTAGCCACCATCGAGGGCTCTAGGTTTTACACTTCTGACCCTGGTCAAGCGTGTCTGTTCGTCCTGAGCTTGGACACTCTTGACCGAGACCAGTTATCGCCACAGTACGTGCACAATCTCAAAACCAAGGTGCAGAGCTTGCCTCTGTGGAACAATGGCAGAAACCATCTCATATTTAATTTGTATTCGGGCACATGGCCTGACTACACGGAAGACTTGGGCTTTGACATCGGTCAGGCCATGCTGGCCAAAGCGAGCATCAGCACGGAGAACTTCAGACCCAACTTTGACGTATCCATCCCCTTGTTCTCCAAGGAGCACCCAAGGACCGGTGGGGACAGGGGCTACTTGAAATACAACACCATTCCACCTTTTAGAAAGTATATGTTGGTATTTAAGGGGAAACGCTATTTGACCGGCATCGGCTCGGACACGAGGAATGCCTTACATCACGTTCATAACGCGGAGGATGTTGTTCTCCTCACCACCTGCAAACACGGCAAAGACTGGCAGAAACACAAGGACGCGCGATGTGACAAGGACAATGCCGAGTATGACAAGTAAGTTCTCAAACTTCTCTTATTCTCACGTGAACGCATTGTAGACTTTTCTGAAGTTAATATGGCAACAAAAATTTCCGCGAATACCACACCAGTGTTCACTACAGTGGTCAAAATTACAAAAATGTGCTATCCCATGTGTGAATGCAGTGCTGTATTCATCCAATTAATGTTATTGCTCTCAGTTTATAACAACTTAATTTACCTGTGAAGTTGTCGCCATGTAAAAGAAACTTCATCTTTCGGTGTCACTGTAGGTCATTTCTTATGGTGAACGGTGAAAGTATCTGCATCTTTTCAAAGGGCATGAATATTTAATTAGGTAAACACTGAGGTACTTGATTGTCTGTCTGTTCCGTAGGACTCAAAGTGACATTCTAGTCCTTCCCCATCGCCTCACACTCTTTTGGCACCATAATTTGGCCGAACAGGGTCTCGTAACCCAGGGTTATATGCAATGTAAAACCTGTTTCAGAATTACAAATGTGAAGCCTCGCTTAACCCAGAGTTAAACGTGGCCTTAACCTGAGGTTTTAGAAGGACGTTCACACAAGGTAAAGTGTAATGTCAAAAGCCTCCGATGTTTTGGCAAACTCCAGGTTACCATAGTCAAGTTTAGTCTGGGAAAGCAGTATTTAGGTGACTTTACATTGCAAATGGGTGACAGTTTACTTTGTTTATGTTTATGGTCTAATTGCATAAATGCTAAGTACTGCATGTACTTGATGATTAATCATGTAGAGTTTCATAATTACACTTGCTTGCTGTAGTGTTTATATTAATACTAATAACAGAATATGAGTTGGACACTGTAATGTAAACCACTTTCAAAGATGTTTTGTAATTTGTTTAACAGGGAATGTGGCATTTTTATGCAAACTGTTTCAGTGAGTTGTGTCATCTTGAATATTTTTGAAGTGGTGTTTCATGTGCCATGCAGACCAGCAGTGCTCTCTGGGTCTGTTTTTACACCAGATTGTGAAACACTTTCATTGCTTTAGAAAGCCATTGACATGGCAGACACATTTCCAGGTACAGTAGTGAGTTGTAATCTTTTCTGTTTTTATATCCTAACTCTGTTGCGCTGATTTTTAAAACACCTCCTCTAACGGAATTTTTACCCTAATCTCAGATAATATAGCAACCCAATTTGGATATGTTTGGACATGTCTCATACGCTTGAAATTATACTGCTCTCTCAACAGAGCGAACAGGCATATGACCTTACTTAATTAGAAAGTTGCCCCAGTGTTAGTAAACTGTAATTTGAACTGGTTTTTTTAAATATTTTTTCTGAAATCTTAACATGCTCATAAGTAGATCCATCACACTAGCCGTTAACCCTGCCCCTGCCAGATTATAAGCCCTGTTTGATTTGATTAAACTGATAGAAGTTCATCAATAATCCACTTTTAACTTCCCTGTTGTGTTGGTCTTTTTCTAAAAATTAATGATTTATAGTCAAGCACCCTGAATCACAATCCACTGATAATTTCACTGTATATTGTGAGGGTAATTACCTGGCGCATATCACTTCAAAACAGCCTGAGTGCTCATTAATGGGATTTTAGACTCCACATCTAGAGGTAGTCAGCACTCTTCCTCCCGCTCTAGCCCACTCCTGGTTAGTCATGGCACTAATGTTGGTCGGTGTGCAGATATTTTTGGCATGTTTCTCCCTCCCATGATGCTGCTGAGATGCTTCTCAGCAGGATGTAGTCCCGTTAATTGGGGTGTAAGTGTATGTGTGTGTGTGTGTGAGGCAGAACAGCTGTTTGGAACATAAGTGAGCTGAGCAGTGCAAAAATGACCGGGTTGACAAGGGTCTGCAAAATGTATATTTATTTTTTATTCCTGGTTGGTTGGTTGGTGTATGCTGTTTGAGAAAGTTTTTTTGCAATCTCAGGTTACTTAGATTTATGCTTCTGCTTCCACAATAATTCCCTAAAAGGATTTGAGGTTTTTTTGCAGATTTACCTTTTAGACTTGCATGGTTTTCCAGCTTTTAAATGGACTTGCATCTGAATGGCTTCAGGCACCGGTGGGCTGACAGTGATCCTGCAGGACTTGTAGCTGAGACTTGGCCCCGAGATTGAAATTCCTCCATGCCACGGTTTGGAATTTACCAAGCTGGAATAACTCAGCAGTGCCAAGCGTTATTAAACAATAGATTCATTCAGTCCTGTGTCACAAAGCACAGTGCTGGTCACTGCCCCAGCTGGAAGAGTGGAGAAAATCCAATCTGCCTCAGTGTGATTTGTGGAAGTTGTCACATTGATCTGATACAGATGAAGGAAATGATTTCAAATCCCCTTGCTCCAAACAGTATTCAGTCTGGTATAATATTCTGTCATAGTCTAAAACTTTTTTTTTGTTTTTGTTTTTTGGTTCTATTAAATTGTATAAATCTTGTTCCCTGGAAAATGAGTCCCTGCATATATATAGAAGGTTAATATTTGCAATGTCAACATTTTTCCCCTCACAGTATGTGTAATAACTCTGTGTTTTTTCCTCCTTTACCTAACCAGATTTTTCAGACTTTATTAACTGTTCTGTGAGCCTTTAATCACAAGGCCACTGCAAGGACCAAATTGAACATTTCATCTCTGATTCCTGCTCATAGCCTATTTAATAATTCAAAGGGAAAAAAATGGGACGGTGGGCAAAACAAACAAGTTTCCCCACCTTTAGTTGATGGATGGCTTTGTGCCAGTGTATGTGAATGTCAGAGTTAAGGCTGCTCACCGATCGTCGATCACAGGAAGCAGTTTCTGCCGATACGATCACCGATGCCAATCTTTTTGAAGCCTACTTTATATCATGTAGAATTATTTATAGGGATGCTTCAATGAGGATTTTTACAGACATTCGTTCAGGGCCTGAATTTCATTTTTGAAAATGGTGTAAAATCCCCTCTTAGGTGACTCTTGGGGGGGATTTTTTTAATTTGGGGGTTTGGATATTTTTTTTTAAATCTTTTTGAAAAATAAATAATTATCTCACCTAAATATTTGATCATGCAGTACATTTTTGTTTTTACAGTGGGGCAACTGCTGCACAGAAGCTTACACGCAGCACAAGCGTGATTTATTGATCTGTGCCATCTAAAAAAATGTTAGCTCAACGAGAAAATTTCTTTGAGTTGAGTTATGAAAACTTCTAATGAAATTATGTTCAGCCAACAAACTACATTTGTGTTATAAGAACTTAATCATTTGTGACATCAAAATATTTAATAAGTAAATTAAGGTGCTCCCACTAATGGATTTGTCGGCTTGGAACCAATCTATATTATCTTTCTTTGAGTTCAAATCCATAGCTTTCATAGCACATGCTAAATAAGTTACAATTAGCATGCATAAGGAACCAGTAAGATGTTATGAGTCACTGGCATTAGTGCAGTCGTTCCTAATAGTGTCAATGTAGTGTTTACATGTGGTCTACTCTTCAGCACGCAATGGTAACCATGAAAACTTCAACATAACAGAAACTCTTTTAAATGTCAAACATAACCGCATTAAACACTTAACAGGTCTTTCCCCTCACTAAAAAAAGCACAAATAAAATAGCACTTAATTTCAACATTTACTCTCCTTATCCAGTCCTATGCAAAGCAGACTGGGAACTAGAAATCCACTACCCAATTTCCAAAGTTAACAAGACAATTTTATTGATTTGAAGTGATTTGAAACCATCTGCACATTTAAAGATAAAGAGAGAGGGTGCACGTTGATCACTCACACTGTTTGTGAAATTACGTCTCCCAGAAAGTTCATATTACTTTGTAAGTTATTTAATAAAGAAATATGAATTAATTGTACCTCACATTCAGGGTTATAATTATTTGACCCAGCAGGACATGATTGAGAGACTGTGCTGTTGCATGTCATGCTAAACCTTTCACGACATGCGCGTCCTCTGCTTGAGATTGGTTTGTGAGATCGGCATTTAGAGACCGCCGATCAAACTTCCCAAAGTGATTTTCGGCTGATAGTAATCAGTTGCCAATCAATCGGAGCAGCCCTAGACAGTGTTATACTTGTATGAATGAAATTGCATTAAGGTCTTGAAAGGTCTGTAGCGAACCCTGTAGTTTAATTTCTTTAATATGAGGCATACATTCCTATGTACTCTATCTCTCTTCTCTTATTTGTTTCTGTTGTCACATAAATAAATGATGCATTTTTCATGATCTGAACTCAGTCAGATAAAGTAGTGACCCGAGCTTGTGTGACAAATGCTAATGTGAAGTAATTAGCCCAAAATAGAGTTCCGCTTAATTACTGTTGGTTGATTATATATTTCTGTGCATAATGTGCTTGGGCTAAGGCTGACTTCATCTGATAAATTGCATGTTAAAGCGAGGAGGTAATTTGTGTGTGTGTGTGTTTGTTTCCTTCATAGAAGAGCTTTGAAGTTTTTTGCTGTAATTTAAAAAAAATTTTGGTCATTAAAAGATGATTGAAATGTGGACCAGGTTGAGGCCTAAATATTGTCCTAAGTTTCTTCTTGGTATTTATTTGGGTGGACACCATCCCCGGTTTGTCCACCCCTTTCTGAGAGCTATGTTCCCTGACTCATTACCACAGGAACACTCCCCCCGGCCACAAAAAAAGACCCCCAGGACGATTCGAAAAAGGCCATTGCAGTCTAAACTGGTGTAAGTCAATTATTAAGAAGGATAACTACAACCGACTCTGGGAGGAAGAAAAAACTAGCCTGCTTTGAAGTTAAATTCTGGATGTTAAAAGCTAGTACAAGCCTTAGCGATAGAACTGGCAGTAATTGAGAAAACAAGACAAATAAGATTCTTTTTATCCAAAGCCTGTCAATGAGTTCTTGAAGAGTATGAATTAATAAGTGGGATTTAGAATTGGAAAAGCATCTTTCATTTCCTCTCCATGCTCTGCCAAGAACACACTTCTTCTAAAGGGAATTGCAGAGCAGACCGTTATCATATAATATCAAACATTATAGGCATTACCGTTCAAAAGGGTCGGTAAGATTTTTTTAAAGAAGTCTGTAATGCTCACCAAAGATGCATTTATTTTATAAAAAAAAAAAAAACATTATAAACAGTAAAATTGTGAAATATTCAAGTGTTATCTGGTAGACAAATAATGCAACATATTTCATATGTATATCCTTTATTGCATATTGCACAGATTATCATGGCTTTATCCATCTGCTTATAAATGAAGCATGGGAATATGTTGAACCACATTATATATGACAATTAAGACCCATGTAAAGCTATGACGATACAAGTGAAAATCAAACAAGATAAAAATCGATGAATGTATGTAAGAGAGTAACTTACCAATTTGGTGCATAATATGGATGTAATATAGGAAGTACACAGTACATGCCAACACATAAAATTTTAATTGTACTTCGTAAAAAAAAAAAAAAGAAAACCGTTGAAAGGTCATTGTGTTTTACAACTTTCTCCAGTAAGCACATAAAATAAGGAAGTGGGTTGGTTATTGTATTCTGCAGTATGTATATGCTAAATAGTTGTATTTATACTTTGCCCGTGAAGTTATTTTTAAACTAAACTTTTACTTACCGAGGCCAGCACATTTAATCATATAAATAAATCTGGTTTGAAACACCTTTACATAATAATTTGATGTCAAATCACATGGTCAAAGAACAGATAACATTTCGTTTTTTTGTTTATTTTTTTCATGTTCTTGCATGATATTTTACTTCAAGTCTATCTTTTTAATCTATATACACAAGAAACTGAGGAGAACTCTTATCACCATGGCGTAGGTTACAAAAATGTTATCAGGCCTGTAGAGTGCGTAGTCTGCTGCGGGAGCCGGGAGGATGAGAAACGTCTGGGTTGGTGAGTGAGTCTCCTGACTGGCTGCCACTGTTGCATGATGTCACCATGCAAAGAAACCATCCAGTTTTATTGGTCAATAAAATGGCTTCATTCCCACCCCAATCTACTCCCAGATCTGAGAGCTGAAGAAAAGTGTAAAAGTAAATCTGTTATATATGTAATTTTGTTTAGGTGAATGTCGTTTTTACACATTTGTGACTATTACTCTGCAATTTTCGAATTCAGAACACATTTTGATTGATGTCTGTGTGTGCAAATCAAAAGTTTCAGCTTTTCACATCAGAGCTGAGAGTGAAATTTTGACTTACAAATACAAATAGGAATATAACAAGTTCTAGTGTTTAAATCAACAAGCTCTGTTTTACCTTTATATTTGTGCGGTCACAAAAATTGGGCTGCACTGGGATGGTGTGCATGGACATCCAATGACACTTCTGATGATGAAAATTGCATCACGGGGACAGTGTGCGGACCATCATGGAACGTGGATGGCTAAAGTTTACTTTGAGCTTTAAGGGTGTTGGTCTCCCAAGTGACCATTAGACATGAGTTATAGCCATTGCCTTTTAATCCAGCTCTCATGGGAGAAAGTCTTTCACCATTGCTCTGGTTTTTGCCATCTGTAGATCAACCTCACAGCCTATCACAGCAGTTTGCATGCTAATTATGTGCTAAAAGAAGCAATCCAGCCTTTCTCAATACCAGCCTTTTTCAGATTCAGCTTCACACTCATTTTGGGACGTATGAAAACATATCTACAGCAGTCAGCTGTTTGGAGACATGTGTTGTTTAGTGTTGTAAAATGCTGTATCGCCATGATTTTTTTTCTTTATCTGTTTTAGTCACAGATGATTTTGAAAAGATGTAAGATCATATAACCTTGTTAAGAATTGACTGTAAATGCATTTACACTGAAAGGATTTTTCTTCAATGCTGACTTTTCGTGCTGGATTGACTCCAGCTACAAACTATATTAAGGCATTATATGATTTGGGTCTCTGATCAAGTACTTGTCTCTCTTTCGTGGCACATTTCAGAAGCGGCTGTCCGTGCTGCTTTGCTAAAGATATAGTCGATTTTTGATGGACGTTGCATCTAAACTGCACAGTTGTACAGACTAAAAACCGCTAGAATCTTTTATCATTGTTGTTCATAACTGGAAGTTTACGGGTATTTACTTTGTCTGTAGGCTACAGCACAACAAAGCAGGACTTAGCATTAAACACAATTAAACTTGTCAAATCAACTATGTACCCAACTAACCCATGGTAGAACCATAAAAAATTAAGGGGGGACAAAAAAAAACACAAAACATTAAGGAAGACAACCTCAGACAGGCAAATATCAAGGTCTCGCGAATCCAGTTGCTTTGCTTCTGCAATGCTCCTGGTGTGAGCTGGCTCAGTGTGAAAGGATGGAACAAAACCTCATCGGAGCTGTAATGTGCCGCAGACGTGTGCAGGGTGAACAAGGGGTGAAGGAAGCTGGAGATTCAGTCCTATTATTCTACTGCTGGGTTATTTGTCATGCATTTGTGTGTGTAAGACATTTCTAAAGGAGTGTTTTTGCACAGCTGTGAGGAACATTTGATCCCTTGGAGTTGATATGTTTGAACCCAAAGACTCTGTCTGTTAGAATGTATGTTTACTGCGCAATTACAATAGAGGTACAGAAGTTTTTGTGTAGTCCAGCTACAGTTTTCATCTAGGTACATGAAATAATGCCTAATTGAATTTCGACTTCCAATGTGAAAATGTTGACATGTTCTCCCATTCAATTGAACAAGCTCTCGGGCAGATGGCTGGAGTAATGGCTGCAGAAAATACAGATATTGTATCATTGACTCCATTTCACTACATGTTGGCCCTCTTGAAACAGAGCTCTCTATGTTCGGCCATTTAATTACTCCAAAAATGAAAACAAACATTTTTCATTGATGGTCAGCTCAGTTCCGAGGAATTTGAAGGGGGATTGCTTAATTTCTTTATGTACATTTTTCTTTTTGTGTCATACATGCACGTCTACTGGTAGACTGTGTATAGGAACGTGGGGGGCTGTAATAGAAAGAGTGTTTTGTTTAAGTGCTAGCTGTTCTAATGGCTTGCGCCCAAACTGTTTTATGGTTTGATTCGACTACCTCTCCAGTGAAACTCTTCTCTAGCCCCCGGTCACTGAGGGGCTCCTTTGTATGAAAGTTTGCCCAGATTCTTTCGCAGCTTGTGCCTTGTTGACACCACGGCCCCTTCTCACCCCCTACAGGAACCCCCTTCCTCTGCCAAAAAGCTCTGAAACATCTTCCCCCTTCAGACTTCCCATGTTTTTCCTCCTCAGAACTCCAATTCACCAAAGTGAAACGAGCCTGATTTCTGCCATAGCTTTTGAATTCTGGAAGGCATCAAACAAAAGGCCGCACCGAGACACTGGTGACTTTTGTTTGCAGGCTTCTATGATACTTCATGGTTCAGTGCCTGAGCCATTGCTGAGCCAAACAAAAAAAAAATGGAGGGGGGTGCAGACGGCATCCGGCCAAGCTTAGAATGTAGTTTAATCTAAGAAATGTACTTTGATTTGCTAGTTTAGTAGAGTGTGATAGTGGCGAGTAATATCTTTCACAGTTGCTCGTACACTAGGGAATTAAAGGATCTTTATGTAAACTACCTTTAAAAAGTTTGAGGTTGGTAACTTTTGAAAAAGTCTCTTATGTTCACCAAGGCTGCATTTGTTTGATCATACAGATTATACAGAAAAAAGAAAGAAAAATATCTCTCTTCTATTGTAATACATTTCGAAATGTATTTTTTTCCTGTGATGCTCATCTGAATTCCTCTAGTCTTCAGGGTCACATGATCCTTGAGAAATCATTCTAAGATGATGAGTTGGTGTTTAAGAGAGATTTTTTTAAATATTATTTTTAAGGTTGAAAGTCCTTGATGAATAAAAGTATTAATGTATTTACAAAAACTATTACTGATCCCAAACTTTTGACCAGTAGTTTGACTCTGGACAAGGAATGCTTGTTTTGTACCCCACTGACTTTCACTGTATTACAGGACAGATGAGCCTGTTATTTTTCTAAGTGATCCAACTTTCACCTAGTAATAGGTGATAAAACTGTAAAAAATCTCTTGGATAAATTTTGACGGAGGACCTCATTCTTTTTAACCTGGGCCAGTATTCAATACCCTAGCAACCACAATACAAAACACAAAAATACCACTATAACACCCTAGTGTAGTGGTGACCAGCTTTATTGATGCTGGGTGTTTTTCTTGCATTGGAAGTAATGGTTTAATTATTACTTACTCCAAGGTCGTGTAAGATAAGCATACATGAATGTTTATAGAGAATGTAGGTTAAAGTTCAGATTTGACTTACCCACTCTGATGCTACTTCTAGTCTTCAAAATAAAATAAAAAAAGATGAAAAGCCTTGAAGTGCTTTGTGATAATCAATTTTCACTTAGATGTCATTGATTTTTTTGGTGTCAGTGGTTGTAACCTTTAGTTATAAACATTTTTCATTCACTAGGATGTCAAGGATGGCAAAGTACGCTAGTCTAGAAATATTTTCCAAAGAATCTGAGCTTTCATTTGAGGAACTTGTAGACCTACGCAGGGTTTGACATTAGACTTTTTCCAGGAGCATGTCTTTCAGATGTGCAAATGTTTTTTTTTTAACTTGTTCTAGAGCTGTCATGATCATTTTGGCTGCTGATTAATTGTCATACAAATAATTGTGATTATCAGTGCAATTACCCATTTTGTTCATGTCTCTTTCAGTGTAAGTTTAACATGCACCATAAGAGGTTATTTACCCTTATTGTACTTAGAAATCATAAAAAAAAAAGATTTTTTAAGGCTTTAAAATTATTACACACAGGGAATGAATTATTGTCTGCTTCAGTCTTAATTGACTCGTCATTCTCTATGTTAGGCTTATATAATAAATAATAATACTGAAAACAACAATTACTCTCTTCAGTTGACAGTAGCAGGTTATGGGTTTTAGTTCATTTCTAGCACTTACATAGAGGTTTCCTGAAACTTGAGAATATTATTTCTATGTTGCCCTAAAATTGTAAATATAATTTGAATTTTTAAATATAAAAAAAATCACAGTCACCTCAAGTCCTCACTTGTCTAAAATAAGAGGTCTTTTGTAATACACTTTCAGAACATTTACATTTATTGATAAAAAAGACAATGTATCGGTATTGTATAAAGCCAGCAATCTTTTTTTTCTTTTCTTTTTTCAGCCTTATAGAAATTAAGTATGATTTAATCAACCTGATCTTGACTGTCTTGTGTGAAAAGACTTATCCAGTCTAGATAAATGTCCCTCTGCAGTTATTTTTCACTACAGGTAAGGCCTGGTTCACACGGAACGATTTTAAAATTGTCGGCCGATTTTCCAAACCTGAGAGACCCCACACACGGCGATAAAAAATCACGGGTCTAACAGTTTTGGTCGTTCCGTGTGTGGTGTGCAGCCACACGGCAATATCAACACATCACACACGAACCGATTTGACTCCCGAGCATTCTCGTGTCAGACGGGAAATCTCGCAAAATCCCTCGAGATCAAACGTGACTTTCATGCTAGCGATGGGTAACGTTACTGTAGATAAACATTACCTGGTATTTCAAGTGCAGCAGCAATTTCTGCCCAGTTCCTCTCCTTGTCATTTCGGTTGTGATAATCTTTACACGAAACGTTGTACAAACATTCCCTGTGTTGCCACAGGTCGACAAGTTGGTCCTCCATCTCCGACGTCCACCGGACTTTCTGGTGCGCCATTCCGCCGGTTGTTTTGATTTTGTTTCTGTTTCCCGGCACTTCCTCACCGCCTCGTCACCTCGCTTTCTGATTGGCTACACGCCACAGTCCACAGGCTGCGTTATCGTTTGTCCTCGGGGGACACCACACACGAGAAGAAATCGGGCCAAATAAATCCAACATGTTGGATATCCCCGATTTGAGATCGGAGCGGTCCCGACATTCTTCCGAGCAGAGGAGAGCGGTCTTAACACACCACACACGGCAGGAATATTTGATCAGATTATTTTACGATAATCGGAGCATCCTAAGATTGTCGGAAGGGGTGAATCGGGGCTAAAATCGGCCTGATTATCCTGCCGTGTGAACCAGCCTTAAGAGGGCATGGTCACTAATGAGAATAATATAGGTTGGTTTTGCATCTTATCTTGAACTAAAATCTAATGCTGCAAGAACAGCCTTAAACTTTGCTATTACCATCATAACTATCTGCGCATATTTTGAAAGCAAGTTTTGAGTGTGTGACACAGCATCTCTGTGCAGCTGAGAATGCACTTGTTTGTATTTGTTCAGAAGTTGTCCAAGACCAACTGCAATGTCGAACCAAGCAGTCTCACATGTTCACAGGTATGTGGCGGAGTAGCTGCTTGCTTCCCAACTCTTAATGTGTAACCTTATTTATTCTATTTATTCTTATTTCCTTTCAGCATTGGGCAGAATTTGATATGTGACTTTCTTTGTTGTTGGCTGCCATAAAGAAAAAGGGCTGTTTAACAAAAGCTTTGGGTGAGCTCTGTGATCAGGTTCTTCGGCATTGTTTCATCTGTAAGTTGAAACAAAAACTCTACAAGAACATGAGAGATTTATTTGAATGTAATTCATAGAATACCTGTCATATCATTTTATCGTTGTTAAGCCATTCTATCTGTTTATTGTTCTGTCGTGGTATTGATCTGTCTGTCTATTGGTATTCCTTTAAATTTCAGTACATTTTCTGCTTGCAATCCTGCCTCATGTTTGTTACCTCAATGTAATGAGGTATGGTAAAAATGTAATTTGTATGTAAAAGGCATTCTCAGTGCCTCAGTTCTGAATGGTTTGTAACCATTCCAAAATCTTGGCTCGGCGCCAGAAATTGACTTCTTTTGTTTTTTTTTTGTTTTTTATAGGAAACTTTTATCACATGTACATCTCCACCACCACTAAGACTGAACTGGCATAACCCTTGAATGCTGTAATTGTTTACATAGCTTTTATGCATTCTTGTATTCCTTCCCGTCCTCATCTGAAACAAATGCTGTGGTATTTGTGGTCAGTGCTTCCAGCTTTCACTAGCTTGTGTGTGGGCTGACTTGGAGAGTGTTTGCCACTTTAAGTGGTTTATATGGTTACCCAACACTTTTTTTTTTTTTTTTTGGTCTCTCTGTTCCCCATGTTCCCCTCTGGTTTTCTGATGTACTCCAGCCATTTGGTTCCCTGATGCTTTCGGACTAGTGCACAAGTTGCTGTGGGCATTCATGTGGAACCTAGGCAGCAATACAGAATGAATTATTCAGCTCCTGTGTTTTATTCATTTTTGTTTTTTCTTGCAATTTTGTTGGGCATGTCCACTCTGTCTTTCATTCACACATGTGGCCTCTCTTTTGCTTTTATTTTCACAAAACAATGGAAACCGTTTGAATTCATTCTGGTATCTGGATGATGATTTAAAAGGTATGTTTTTTTATATAAAGAAGCAGCAGCCAAACATTTATTATTCAGTTGCTTCTAATGTAGAGTCTCAAACTATATACCCTAAGAGCTCAAAAAGCAGATGTCTTTTATTGTGTAGCTATCCTCCTTAAGCATTAACCATCCACTGTAGAAGAGCTATCCACCTTATCTCTGTTATTTAAGTAAATGTCATTAGGCAAGGCCGGTCTAGCTACTGAAACCTTTTCAGTGTAAGTCTCTGGTACAGTTGAGCCTATTAGAAGCTTGTTGATGGAGCTGAAAACAGGCTATTGATTAAGTGATTTCATGCACACTAATGGATGGCCAAGCCCAATAAAGATAATTGCCTCTTGGAGATACAAAAAAAAAACTAAATCTGAACTAATTCAGTCTTTAGATATGGTACTATTTATTTGAAGAAAAACACATGATAAGGTCATGTAGCAGTCGTCTGTCTCGGTCAGAAATAAAAAGTAATTTCTTTCTTCACCACTTTGACATTTCTTTCTCATTCTGTTAGATGAAAAGATCAGGAAGAGTCTGATACTCACCATTTGTCCTGGATCACTTTTTTTTATTATTAATCTTTCAAGTCTTAATGACAAACATACCATTTTCTTATACAGAAAATGCGTTTCTTCATAAAAATCTTTCCCTTTTGTTTGTGTCATGGAGTATCTGACATTCTTTAGTGTAGAAATGTTAAAAACCTACTATGAGATCTAAGTTGTTTCACACATCTAGGCCTGTTTGTCATATTGTGTGAAGTTTTGCTTAGAGCATCATTACATTTTCACCACTGTTTTCAATTCACCATTAGGGAGTAAATCTTAATGTGGTTTGTGCTTTATTGATTTTTCATGTTACGTTATTCTCAAGAGTAAAACGACAGGTTCACTGAATTAGAAGTATCTTCTCACTTCTCTAAAGGTAAGTCTCATGTAATTTAGATAGCACTAGTCACCTAGCAGCTGAGGAAAAATTGGAAAACTTTTTTTTGGACTGAAAGGATTTTGTAATATGCTCCTGTCAGCCATTTTAACAGTTGCTGTTCTTGCGATTGTTTTGATGTGCGCCAAAAATGTTAAGGTCTTAAAATTGTTATTCTGTTTTGTCTTAATGTGATGCTCTGGTTTTTGTAGCATCTGCAAACATTTCAGACATCTGTCTCTTGTGACTGCTGTGGTCTCCTGTCTGCCGATGACTGACAGGGCCTTCTTGTCCTTATCATAACTGCGGTAGTGATTTGTGCTGTGCCAGTCATCCAGCTTGTTGAAGGTGTCAGTAGCTTGATGCTCCTATCGAATCAGTTCAAACTGGGTGCCATAAAAAAACACCTGGTGCTATAAAATGGGCTCTGTAAATTACGTAGGTCACAGCAGACCATTGTTCAGGAAATTATGGTGTAGTTAAAATGTAGGCGGAGATCCATATGTAGAGAGCACTGGAAAGATAACGCCAGACTCCCCTACTTAATCAAGGTGACTTTATACTATGCTAATTTCTGCCTTCACTTGCCCGATAAGTCACTTTCTGATTGCAGATGGCAGACTTTACAGCTTTTTCACTACCTATAGTGCCCTAGGTACAACCGTAAATCATACACGACTGCAAAAGGGGATCAGATCACACTCCGGTCAACTTACTCGGCAGAATGCAGAGCCTCTGAGGTGGCTCTTACCTTCATGGGGAAGAATGGAGGGCTGCATTTCTTCCATCGTCTTAGAGTCCTCTGTGAACTGAAGGAACATGGCTGGGTTTTGCCTCAAGGCCATTATTCAGCGAAAGCATTGACGCCCACACATTTACATTCCACTAAGTCCGTGCACCTGGGAAAGGACCCAAACCTTTGCTATGTCTGGGATCAGAGGAAAGAACCTTAATTATGGCACACTGTACTCCTGGGGTTAGTACGTGGCAACCTGGAGAACTTCATTCTGGGATACATAAGATGAGAGCTGAAGTTCAACACTTGTTCTTCTAATGATGTTGTCAGAACTGCTACAGGTTATGCTTTCACCTTTTTTTTTTCTTCTCTACCTCGTAAAACGTCCGTTTTCCAGCAGGCTGGCTCACCGAATACAATTATGTTCAAGGAAAAGCCAGAGAATGCTAGTGAAAAGCTGAATGTAGGGAGGAAATTGTCAGGCTCAAAGGTGGAAAGAGACCATTTGTGACTGTAATTCAGCACATGAGTGAGTTGCACTATGGTTGTTGTAGGTGCTCTGTCGACTGTATCTGGGGCGACATTGCTTGTGACCCTGAGAGATACAAGACGAAGATGTGCGGTTCTGGACACATGCTAATTGGATGTCTGTTGGGCAGCAGCGGTGAGCAACACCTCGTCTTTGGGCCCCATTTATCCTGTGAATCTTGTCAGCGGGAAAAAGAAGCCAAGTCAACAGTATTTGTTTAAAAAGGATCTTCACTTAACCCTCTGGAGTCTAAGGGTATTTTTGGGGCCTTGAGAAGTTTTGTCATGCCCTGATATTTGTGCTTTTTTCAGTTTCTTATAAATATCTAAATGGGTAAAGTCTAATATCACTGTAATCAGCACAAACTGGGCTATAATAATATGTGAAATGCATGCATGTACATGATTGTATTTTTGAGAAAAAAAATGTTATGCATGGTTAGTGAAAAACTAAAAATGTTAAATCACTTGAATAAGGCAATAAAACACATACATAAAATTGGTTGCCGGAAAAGTTGAGAACTGGAGCTTGTAGCCTAGAATTGTTCTTTCTGAATGATGTGAAAATCATCTTGTTTACTCACTCACAGAAAACAATATATTGATTTAAATTTTCTAAAACACTTTTTGTTGGTAAAAGTCATATGCGAGTAGGCGTCAACTACCATGAATATCATTGTGATTTACACCTGAGAAGACAAAGGCCTGCATAATGAGCTGCATAATGAGCCTCTCATTCAACTGTGCCACTCTGAGGGCAAATTTTTTGGCATCCTTTCTCTAGTCACACAATCCTTCAGAAATCCTTTTAACAATCTTATTTTCTACCAAATAAACCCCATTTATTATCATTATTATCATTATTATTATTATTATTATTAATGTTGAAAAGAGCTGATAATATTTTTCAGGTTTTTTTTAGGGGGAATAAATCGAAAGAACTGCATTGTTTTTACAGTTGTTAGAGTTATCTCTATTTGTCACATTTATATTATTTACATCAAGCTTTTGAATGGTATAGTATTGTATATTGTTATTGAAACTTCATAATGTTTCACTTGATTATACATTTAGTCAGGAATTATAGTTTGGAAAAAGTATTTTGAAAAAGTCTAACTAGTAAAATGTTTACACGTTATGTGAACACTAGTACAAATAAATAAAAAGAGACTTACTCATGTTTATGATCTCTGCTGAATAAAGCGCTTCATTCTTTTTTCTGAGGAAATCCATTTCTCAAATCCTCAATCACATCACATCTTTTTGGGGTGAATTATGTCTTATTCCTCTCATCGCGAAGCAAACAGTAAAATAAAATAAAAACTTGAAGAATAGTCTGGCTGCTTTTTCTTCTGTGTGGGCGTATTCAAGCCGCGCGCTTCAGTTTGAATCTGAATAGCGCGTTCAGCGCGGGGGCGTGGTCACATTAGATATAATGAGCGGAGATATGAAAAATAGACATCGCGTTGTTTTCATATGGATTACTTTATCTCAGAATATTTGTTTTCGGCAGCACTTGTTTATTTTAAAAGTAGACATTCCAGGCTTTCTATAGATATCTCTCTCATGTCTCTTCTTTGAGTATTCACGGAGTTACAGTTCATTTTAATGAAATGTTTGTACATGACGATCAGCGGAGATAAAGACTGTAGACAGCGCACCTTGTTTGTTATCTTTATTTTATAAGTGCACAAAGGTTTTTTGTTATTATGTCTGTATCCAAAAAAAACTAGACCCTTTACAGATTCGATAGATGTATTGCTCTTATCTGTACGATTAAAACTGAGAGTGTAATTTAAGTTCTTTTCAGGGTTATCAGGTGAAAATGACTCAAAACGCATATATGCGTTAATCGACTCGAAAGGGTTAAAATAAACAGCTAGCGATGCAATTGCCAGAAAGTAGAGCAGCGTAGCCTCAGTTTACAAGGTTTGGAAAATGGAGAAAAGCAAAGCATCCAACAAGCTAGGCAAACCGTCTTATGGCCCAGAACCTCTAGAAAAGGCATCTGCGTGTCATTGTGTACAAATTGGTTTCACAAGTCCCCAGTTGCAGACAGTTTGGCCAGCGTCCATCATTATAGTTGCCAAATACAAGTGATTCAGAATATATCAGGAAGGACTTGGTCCTTCCACCCACCTCCAGAGTTCGTGCATTCACCATTACAGAGAGAGGCAGAACAAAACCAATCCAGCTATCCAAAAAAAATCAATCAAGCACAAAGCAAAAAGAGAATGAGTGAAACTGGCATTAGCCTGATGATTTTCTATAGAGCTATAGAGATGTGCTTCTGTAATTAGATACTGCCTTTATTAACGTTTTCAACCGGGGGCTTTAATGAAAGGAAATGAAGGGCCCAACGTCACCGGGAGGAGAGGCAATTGTGCCGAATCCACAGAGATTGAGTTGCTGAGCAGGAACGTTCCAGCACACCAACGTCCGTCAATGCCCAGGATCAGATTTGCAATGCCAAGGCACTGCCATTGTGCCCTCCTCCTGGATGAGAGCACAAAAGCTGTGTGCTTGCAGGAAAAAATAGTAGGGGGGAAAGCCCTTAGCAGGTCTTTCTTAGCCTCTGGAATTTTTTTTGCATAGTGTTTGTGAAGAGCTCTTGGCAGGCTGTAGATTCTTGGAGGTGGGGCAAGGAAGAAAGAGTAGGGGAGATGCTTTTTCCCCCTTATTGCTACGTGCCCATTTATCTCTCCTCCTCCAAATCACTGCCAATACCAGTGTCTTTGATTTCCAAAAATGAACTGTCTATCACAGTGCTGAAAAAAATCCATCTGTTCTGTCTGTAAATGGAAGCCATGTCTCCGCCTTAATCTAAGCAACACAGTAGAGAGGAAAATGACGTAGGTGGGAAGCAGTGAAGTGCACAAATTCTGGACTGTGTCCTTTTAAGGACCTTGTGATAGTTGAGGTGGAAAAGCATTAACACTTTGTCCACCAGTGCACTACAGCTATGCAATGCAGAAATTAGGTCTTCAACTTAAACTTTTGGGTAGTGGTTGACCGATATATCACCAAGGCTGATTTTTGGCATTTTTCAAATATCTGCATCAGCCAATACGTTTTTCTGCTTGGCCAATGTGCTTGGCACGCCTGACTTTTATTTTGATGTCGGTGAGAAAGCTCACATTCAACCTGTTGTTCACTGTCATCATTAACAGTTCTGGCTAATACGGATTGAAGTCTGCCTAATAAGCAGATAGAACTGTTAAACAAAGGAATTAATGTATACAAAAAGTTTTATAATGATTGCTTTTATATTATTAGTAATAGAAAGACAAACATTATAACACTTTCTCGTTTGCCACCAGCATTAAGCAAATACACATTTATATAATTTAAACGAATATTTGATTGGCTAATGAACATTTAATTTCACAAACCTTGCAAACTTAATTGAATCCAGCTGTAAGATCTTGTGAAGTGTGCATTTTTATCCTGCATGATCGCGTGTTCTCTGTATGACGACCGCTCCATTTGAATTGAATGCTTTAAACTTTAAACTCGTAATTTCAAATTATGCCGCGCTTTATGGATGAGTGCCCTGTTAACCAGATTTTTATTAAATCTACATGTACAACACTGCATGGACGTGTGTGTGTGTGGGTGTGTGTGTGTGTGTGTGTGTGTGGAACTGAACTGAACAGCTAGTTGATACCAGTAATGTCCCACATGCCCTGCAGTCTAGTGTCAAGCCATGCAACATTGCACAGTTACTAATGTTAGTTTGGTTAAAAATATTAAACATGCAGGACACTGAAGTGTTGCCATCATAATCACTGTCAACCATTAGGAGGTTTTTGAAATTAACAGAGTTAATTAGTAGTCAGATAAACAGTCATTAAGTAGCCAAGTCAAAGCTGTGTCTCTGTGCAAATGTTAGTTTGTCCAAAAATAGCCAAAGGGTTTAAACTGTTCACAAATTTGTTTCTTGATTATACTGGCGGAGGACTAAAATGTTTCTATGGTTATAGCTTCTTCTTTTTTTAAGTTGATACAACAATCTTCAAATAAGCTAATTAGTAGTGTGTCACTGGATCCAAATGTTAATTTGGCAAAAGTAGCTAGCACCAAAGGGGTTTAAAGTATTTTCAGCCATGTTTCTTGATAACACCTGTGGGACGCTGACTTGTTGCTACTATTGTCACTTTCAATCATCATGAGTTTTTGGAAAGTGTAACAGTACTGTAATTGAGCTAATTAGTGGTTGGATAAACCATCATTAAAGTAGTGCAATAAAATTACTTTTCAGATGGCTGCTTTGTCATTCCCTGTCCCAAAAACAGTTGTTGCCCTTTAAAAAAAGGCAATCCAATGAACTAAGACTTGTCTGTGACTCTGTGCGATTTATGTTTAAACCACAGCAAGTTTTAGGAAGTGAAAGCTGTGTACTATGTATAATGACTCCTGATGACTGAGCTAGTTCTGTTTTCCTCAAGGGAACATTGCAACACCAAGGAGAGGAAGTGAAACTTCATATTTTTTAATTAAACTTCAACCCTCTGGGGGAAAACAACCTTATCAATGCTCTGTGGTCAATAAAACATCACCGCAGTTATTTGTAAGACCTCTCTAGTGAACTTCCCCAGACCAGAAGGTGTCAGATTTGGTAGCTGGTTGACACAAATGCTAAATTTAATAATAAATAATGTCCGTGTGATCTAGCGAACATTTCTATGGGTTTCTGTCATTTGGCACACAGTTTAGAGGGAAAATGTTGATAAAACCATCTTCAGGACTGTGCTTAATTTGTGTCTGGGGAAACCTACCCAAAATGTTTTACCTTGTTTCTGTCAAGTTAATTTTATGAATACTATCTTTTGAATATTTTTCACAATAATTAAAGCATTTGACTCGGGTGGTAAAAATAAGCTATTTTATTTTACACCGTACCTGATGTCCCAGGTTTCTGTCCACGATCACTCTATAGCCCATCTGGTGAACAGGCAGGTAGGTGTCTTAACAGAATCAGGGGACTGGGGTCTGTGCGACGAGAATTCCAGTCCCACAGTGCCTCATTATGAGCCATTGCAGAGAGAAGTTGGGGGGAAGAGAGGGGGTGGTCATGTTGTGTGAAGTGTGTTTGTCGCTCTGCATGGATTCAGGCAAGTCCCAGGAGATCAAGTAAAGATCAGCATCCTTATGAGTGTGTGTTACTGTGTGGTTTCTGTATACGTACAAGCAGAATGCACTCAGTTTTCAAGTCTGAGTTGAGTTGAGGATATTGAAAATCAGTCCAGCTCCACCTCTTCCTTTCATCAGCCTGCTAGCACAATGAATTTCCCTCTCTTTTCACCCTTCCCTTCACTTAGTTACTGCCTACAAAGATGGAGGAAATCCAAACAGATTGTTTTATTTTTCTCGGATGCTGTGATCAGATTGCTTGCTTTCTCCGTTGGAAATTCCCAGCTGATCTGGTGCAGACTAGATCAAGATGGAGAGCACAGGAATCTGGATTTTCCATTAGATTTTCCATTTTTATATTAGTTTCAGTAATTTGGTTTTGTGTATTTGTCATTTTTAGCAGTTGATTTAGTAGGTGATAGTCTTAAACCATCAGTAAGAATGTTAAACTACAAACCAATAAGTTATGTTTTGCTTTGTACGTCTATCATTTTCCAGAAAAAGTGTGCTCATGAACTTAGACCTGCCTGATTGTATATTTTCTTTTTATAAAGAAAAAACTTTCGTGGTTTGGCTCATGAAAAAGATGTCAGTGAAAGTAACTACTTCTTTTTTTTTTTTATATAATTGTTTACGAGTCTTTGAAAATTACCAATCCAGATGTAGTCCTACATTTTGTTTTGGTGGAGCCATGGGACCATAATTGCAAAAGAATGCTATGAAAACCACACATAACATTACAAAAATAAATAGACTTTTGGTGCTTTTGGAACATGAAGTAGTTTGGCTGTGTACCAAACACAAGAAGTACAAATCTGTTCAGGTGTCTCAACTGAAGTGTTTTGTGGTCTCCGTGTTGGCAGTTGTGTATACTTGCCCTTTGGCTGCTCACCAGGCATGAGGCTGTCTGCATGTCATTAAGGGTCGAGCCCCCTGTGGATGTGTGTGTCTGGTCCTCACGGTGCTTCACACACAAAGACGGTGGCAATGACCCCTGTGCCTTTGGAAATGTCCCTGCTGCTGTTGGACACCTCAAACACGGCAAAGGCCAGACCTTGTCTTTTAGATTAGTTAGTGTGTGTGTGTTTGTGTAGTCTAACGTTTCTAAAAGTCGAAATGCACTATACTCATTTTATTCTGAAGTCAGTTTTTGATATCTTTTTGTTCGGTAGGTTTACTATTTCCATTTTTATTGCTCCCTCATACTTCTAAAGAAAGCCTGGCCTCACGGCCTCTAACCTCGCGAACTCCTCTTTCGTCCTTCACCTTTCATATTTCCGTAGCCCTCACTCTGAATAAAACAAGTTTGACATTTTTCTACTTTGACCTTGTGTAGTTTGCTTTATCTCATTTTGTTGTAGCAGAGCCATTAGAGGAAACCCACTATGTGTTTTTTGGATGACACTGGATGGATCTGGGAAATGCAAGGCTCACATGGCCTTGATAGGCATCTTTATGTAAAGAGCTGTAGATATGTAAATGACCGAATCTCCACACACTGAATGACATTTGAATGGCCTTGCGTTTTTCAGTGGCTGCGTTGAATAGCTGGTGGATGTACTGTGATTTGTCACCGAGCTGAATGGACTGTGGGTGAGCGTGTTCTGTTTGTGTGTGGATGCAATGTGATGTGCTTTGGGAAGGATTTCAAGATGTAGACTAAATAACAATTGGATGGGCATCAATGAAGACCTTTAGATTACACTCATTGGTTTAAAGGGGATATATCTTGGAAATGGGACTTTATTTGCTCTTAAGAAATTAAAGGATTTGATTTTACTTTTTTACATTTAGCTTTAGCCATTTAAATCACGATACAACCCTCTACGCACACCTTGGCAATTTAATCACCATTGGCTTTTTAGCCAATTTTTAGTTTACTTATCTTTGTAAAATTCCACAGCTTCTTAAATCTTAGCTTCTTAATCAGTTAATCAAGCATTATATTATGATAATTAAGCACTATTTAATGATTTAATTTTAATGATTAGAACAAAAAATTAGGGCTGCACGATATTGGGAAAAACTGTGCGCGCTCCACTAATTTATGTGAAACACACAGTCGTTATGTGAATTATGTTAATGAATAACGGATCAACTAAGACAGCCTACATCGCACATCCTGCGATTTCACTATCGTGGATTCGTACATCGCGATATCAATGCTTAAATGACACATCGTGCAGCCCTACTAAAAATTGGTAAATATGTATGAATGCATATTTAACATTTAGGACTTAGGACTGGTGGTGCTTAGATCTTGTTGGTCATCCAGAGTTTCTGTAAAAAAAAAATAGATAATAGTAATTATTATTAAAATATAATACTACTAATTCTACTACTGTACTAACAATATACAACACACTAAGGATTAATGAGCTGCTGGGTTCAAGAATATTAATCGCGTTGTCTGCGTTCACTCAAACTTATTCGCTGAAGTCAAAACAGGGACAGTAATAGATGAGCGCCAGCCAATGAGATTGTCTACTGCCAGAGTTTTTTTTCTACCTGGATGAAACACAAAGAAGCAGTTAAAATATAGTGCAAAATGGTTATGCAAGACCAGTAGTGGTGAAATAAACATTATACGTAGATTTCAGGGGAAAATAAATGTTGCAAAATGTTGTCCCAAGGATTTTTATCACAGATGCACTTAACATTAGAAAAACTGCTGACATCTGTTTGCTCCATTTTTGGAGTGATTTAAGAGAACATGTGAGGTTTGTGTACTGTGTGTAATGTGGTTCATGTGGTGTATTGAGTTTCACAGGGCCCTAAGGATTGTTTTATTGTCTTGAGTAATCTTCTCTAGTGTTATTTCGGTTGGCCTCAGTTTGTACTTTCATTTTATTTTTTAAACTAAGAATTTTATGCCTTTTAAAGTGGCATCAATCTTTTTCAAATTGCATTTTCTAGCAATCAGCAGCTTTTCTAGCAATCAGCAGCTTTAATCTTTATACTAGATTCCTTTTTTTGCATCTTTTTTTCTGTGTGATTACATGCTGCATTGTGCATTCATCTTTGAGGACACTCATTTAGTCACTGCATTTTTAAAGATTTAAAGCAGATTTATTTTTAAATGCTGCTGTATTCTCCTGTATGGAGAGCCCAGCACGTGATGTTGCACTGTAAATGAGGCAAAATTCAGATCACATAGATGCCGCATATAGATCCAGTAGTAGATGAGTACTTTACAGGGATGGCGGTTGCAACAGCTTCTCTTTTAGCTAAAGACTAAGTGTGTATATGAGAAAATAAGGGTGGCTGCATGTGCCCATGTTTAGATACAAGAATGACCTTCTGCGTTATTGTGCTCACAAAATACCTATTTGAGCATATTTGCTCATTTCTGGGGTTCTCAAGAGCTTGATCTGTGTTTATTCTAGTCCAGCAGTGTGTTAGAGATCACAGGGGTGCAGGTGGTGTTTGCACACTCTAGCCTTTGAGGGTCACGCACAACATGGGTCAAAAGTCATTCGGGGAAAGTAGCGGCCCGTCCAAGAGTTGGAGACACACCAGTGTTCTTCGGTAGTCAGATTAAGATCAATGAGAGGCCAGAATGTGGCTGACGTTTTTATATGTGAGAATGACTTTTTATAAGTATGAATTATTTTTTTGGTTTAAGTGGGTTAAGCTGTAATATTTCAAGTTAATATTATTTGTCTATGTCTGTGTGTTCTTGATAGCAGAAAGAAATTAAGAGGCAATTTCAAAAAGATTGATTCAATTTTTCTACAATAATTTTTTACATATTCATTCTCAACCAATATTTTATATTTATCTATCAGATATTCAATTGTTTAACTCATCTTGCTCATTTATTATAATCTTAAAATTGATATCCATTTTTCATATGTGAAGCCTAAATTTACATTAAGCATTTTAATTAAATTTTTCCTTTTTAATTTAAACACAATAGTATAGAGTAGACTCCTTAATGTTTGTTTACTTGTTTATACACCATAACAAATAGTCAATTTTGATTTGTCTTTAAAAGTCTGGAATTTAATGTCCAATTGTTTTTATTATTTCTACGTTAGCTTCATCTCTGATGCTGTCCTGACTTGTATATACACTATTGATAATCTTCAAGAAACATAAATGAGCAGGGAGTTCAGATGAGTGTCACACCACTAACCTCAGAGACTTGACCTTGGGCAAATTCTCAGCGGGGTGTGCACTTTGTCAAGATTTGTGAATCTACTGCTGGCAGTCTCACTGGAGTCATCACTCCAATCCAGACAAGAACTTAAGACAAACAGTCACTCCGATCTGACCATACATGCCAGGTGTACAGATCTGTCTGATCCCTCAGAGTTAAGGGTCAGGGCAGCTCTGCTCTCCGCAGACAGCCGAGCCCAGGGTAGGATTGGGAAGGGGTGTGTTGTTAAGAGGATAGTATGTGCCTGAGGAGAGATTTGAACCGGAGGGTCATTTGGTATGTATGTCTAGTACTTCTGTTCTGTGTACACAGATTCCAGCACTTCAGTCACTGTGCGTGGGAGTGTGTTTGATTTCCCTGAAGTTAAACCGCTAGCGTTTCTTGCATTCTATGCTGCCATGTGTGTGTTGCGATAGGGAGCCCAGAGTGAGTTATACACAGTTTTTGTGTTTGAGAGAGAATTCATTAATGTCTATAGAGTTAGTCCTGTGTTTGGGGTTATCAGTTGGTTGGGCTTAAAAGATTAGTTCCCCAAAATCTGAAAATACTGTTATTTACTCACTCTCATGTTGGTCCAACATTTTTGCAGAATTGTGCTGGTTGCTCTCTTCCATGTTTCAACTGTCCAATACGATCTGTGCACTATATAGTCTTCTGGAATTGTTTTTGTGTGTGATTTCAGTCTAAATTATTTGTTCACAAATCGGACTGATTCAGTTCTCAAGTTCAGCTCTCTGTCTCAATGATCCAGTCACAGTGGTAAACAGTTCACTATCAGCTTGCCAAATTATCACTGTGTTGTGATTATTGAATGAAAGACGCAGTCTTATGCATGACCGTGTATCATTGAATGAATGTGTATTTGAATGTGTGCAGAAAATGTGCCCATAATGTGTGAGCATGTGTCCATGAACCATATAGGTGTCCATATAGGTGATACAACACATTATGGAGATGTGTACAAACCCAGACTTGTGTGTGTGTACATCCCTCATTAAGTTAACGTGGGTTTCTTTAGCTGGTGGTAATGAAGCTTGTCAGTGCAGTGCAGTAGAAATGTACCACTCCCCTCTTCTAAACATCTACCGTGATTAATTACGGACTGTGCGTTTCACCTGCAGGGCTGCTGGTGGAAAGAAACAGCCCAGAATCCTCAGTTTGCACGAGATGAGGGCGAACAGTCAGGAAAAGGTGGTTTAAAAGTTGTGTAGTAGTCAATGGACACGAACAAAAAGTCAGTTTAGGTAATTTCCTGGTGAAGTTTCTTGAAATGGAAAAATTAAAGAGGGAAGCACTGTAGAGGCCGACGATACCTGACACATACCCGCAATAATTTTTCTGAATTAGAAAAATATTTGTGTCAGTGTGTGTAAGGTGTTCGTAATTGTATTTGAGCAAACACAATTTCCACAGCAACTATTGGCTTTTTTTTTTTGGCAAGACTAGCTTCATCTATCTTCATTTTTACCCTGAGCAAATTGGAGGAATGGGGAATGAATGAACAAGAGAAACCGAGAAAATGATACCAAGGGAAAAAATGTACAAAAAAGAAAATGTGCAAAACAATAGATACAAAGAGAAGGCAGAAAACTGCCCTGGTGTAGTTTTACTTTAAGTTTGTTCCTTATACAGTTTAGTTAGACAAAATTTTGACAAGATTATGAAGATTTTTTTTTCCCCCTTTCCTTTGGAATAACAATAATGGCTTGCAATAAATCCATAAGCATGTATCAATTAAATAGGTTCAGTATTTAAATATTTGTTTTAATCCATTTGTACATACAGTATATTCAATTTATGAGTTTGTATGCGTACTACAATTTTACTCAGTTTGAAAAGATGGATCTGAAAATCATACGGTCACTGCTGGAAAGGGTTGAGATATGCAGAAGATGGTTGAAAACAGCTATATCACATGATTTAAGTAGAAGTCTTTACTGCTGACTGCAGTCTCTTGCCGAGATCTAATGGCGGAATAATTTAACTAAAATCATCATTACAAATACACCAATTCTCATGTAGCGTATGGACCAGATCATGATAAAACATTCATTCTAATATTCAGAAAGATTTTAAATCTACGGACTGACCTCTTGTAAATCAGAGCTTAGAGCCAACGAGTCTGCATCAAACTGTGCCATTGAAACCTTTAAGGGCCTGTTTGAGCATCACCAGGAACACCCCTACATTCCTAGCTCGGACTCATAAGCTTCAAAGAGATCTTAATCAGCTTCAATGGCCCAAGCATGCAGAGGAAAAGACCTCCCCATGCCGCTCACTCTCACACACACACACACACACAAACCTTCTTGCATTTAACTCTGAATATAATCCATTCCAAATGTATACAATATATTCCTGTGTGTTTGTATTTTTCCAGCCCATATTAGCATAGTCATGATTCTCTAGTCGTGTTAGTTGACCTCTAATGCTTAAATATAGGTACTCTATATTCAAGCATATGAATGTATCTTTCTTGGTACCCAATTAAAGCTCTCGGTTTGCCTTAGCTAAATATCTCTACTATGTGAGCCTAAAATGCATCATACTATTTGTACCATAGTTTGGGTTACCAGGTAACCAGTTCATCACGCTATTCATAAAATATGCGAATCAGGTGTCATTGAGACAAAGAAACACTTTCCCGCTGAAACTATAAAGCTTGTTATTGGTCAATCCAACCAAAAGGGGTGTTACCGGGAAACCAGATGAAACCACTTCCACACCCAAAAAGGGAGCTTCTCTTGAATTGCTGTTCCCTGGAGACACCCATCACCTGGGACACCTCGGTCTGTCTGTCAGACGCGTCTGATTCGAGATCCGACGAGCTGATGATACCGTGCATGTGTGATTCAGCTTGAAGCAGACTGACACACAGAGCGTCTGAACTGAACTGATTCTTTTGGTGATTGATTCTGAACTGATTCTGTGTTAATGTTATGAGCGCGGGTAAACCGAAGGCTTGAATAAAGGGCAATCATCGCTAATGACGCCATTACGTCGAGCGCACAAGAACCGGTGAACTGTTTTCTTCAACTGGTTTATTGAATCGAACTGTCCGAAAGAACTGCTGGTGATCCGAAAACCGATGCAACCGGTTCTTGACTCGTTGACGAGTCAGTGTATTGTTCGTTATCTGGCTCCATTCGAGCCAGATAAATGGAGGGACTGAGAGCTCTCGAACTAAATCTAAAATATCTTAAACCTTGTTCCAAAGATAAATGGAGGTCTCACAGGTTTGGAACAACATAAGGGCAAGTTATTAATGACATAATTATAATATTTGGCTTTACTAATCCTTTAAATACTCTGATACAGCATTAGCTAAAGTTATATAAAATTATAACATTTATGAGACTTTGCCCTCAACCAAGACTGTTTGTTCTGGAACAAATAATAGATTAATAGGACCAAATACTGCATGTTGGAATTGTCCAAACCTATTTATATCATGTTTAACCAGAGTTCCTGTGGCTCAGTGGTAGAGCATTGTATTAGCAGTGCAAAAGATCATGGGTTCAATTCATAGGGAACTCACATACTGTAAAAAAAATTATAGCCTGAATGAACTGTAAGTTGGTTTGGATAAGTGTTTGTTAAATACATACATGTAAATGTAAACCACTGTAGAACAACACACAGTGAAACGGTTAGAGTTCTGTTATCACTAGAATATGGCACCTCTGGAAAAGGCTCTCAGACATTCAGATTTGAGAACCAGAAAGTTGTATAAATGTATTTATATTTGGAACACTAATTTTCCATATTTATATATGGTAGAGAGGTTTCAACCAGGTAGAGTAAATTGTGAACCTTTTTAAAAAGGATATATTGACTCCAAATATGCTGTACCAAATGTTTTAGTGGCCTGTTAAAAGGTTATGGATTTGCACTTTAAATGTGGTTTATGTGGTTTTGGAAAAAGGTTATGGTAATGGGGTAAAAACATTTTATGTGTGGCTTTTTACTCTTCAGGGATTTCCACAACATCATACAGCAGTCCCCATCCCACTGTCGCCTGAGAGACTCGTCCATCATGGCTAATCCCACACACACTTTCACTCAGTCCGTCTCTCTTAACACAATCACACACAGTTTCTGCGCTCCACCACACCCCCACCCGAGCTGCAGAGGAGCTTTTAGCAGCTCCCAACAAATCATGACATTGGCCAGCTGTCAGGTTCTATCAATTACCAGCAATCTGTGGTCGGGTGAAAAATTTGTGTGCGAAGGAGGAAGGACGCATGCAAAGCTCCTTGCTGCGGCTACAGTGTTTTCTCCTGCGGATACTGTGGCTTCTGAGTTTACACAGATGAGCATTCGCTACTACAGCAAAATATTCTGTTGCCAAGGTGTCTGTCTGCTTCAGCCTTGCTTGCTTGACTTGTTTGCTTGCTGTTGCTGAGTGCTGAAATTAGATTTTAATGTGGTAAAGTTTATTTTTGTCTTTGTATAAGATTTTTAAAATTAACATTATGTGCTGGGATGTCAGCAAGAGATGTTGCTTAGCATTTCAGAGCTGTGTTGCAGCTCTTGAAGAATTCATGTAATGCCAAAACACCTCAGGGCTGAGGGGTAGGCATGCTTGTTGAAGGAGTTTTAATTTTTTTGAGCGTAAATTAAGATTTTAATAGTTGTGCATTCAGAATTTTATCAAACCTTAATTTGACCCTCAGCCCATCATAACTTTAGCATCCCTTCCTTATATCCTTAGTACAACAGTTCGATGTAACATATTTGCTGTATTTCCTTTAATTTGTCTCAAACAAAATCAAGGCTGTGAGGCTACGGTCTGGTGCATTCTGTGAAACATCACAAATTTGTCTGTTTCTCAACTTTTTAGAGGACAAAACAGTGCAGAAATACGAGATTGGGTAAATTACATGTGATTGAAAACCACACGACTTTATAATGTCATTAAATAGGTTTATTGACAGAATAAAACCGAATTAAAACTAAACCGAATTTATTTTTATTTATTAGTTTATGTATTCATTTATTACTTTTGGTTAATGAAAGAAAAAGAAGAAAATCCACACATACATCACAGAAGTAATAGAACACGTTCCAGGAAATCTCTAATATAACGAAAGTAATCTAGCTATCGCTGTGACTGAAGCAGTTAGAAACGTATGAACTGATTAAACATGTAGACAATAAACCTACACCGATATATGATTTATCTGTGTTCTTCATACCATCTCGCGTATTTTCATAATAATAAAGTCCATTTATAATGCAATGCTAATCGGCATAGCCTTTATTGCAGTATAATATTTTTTCATTCTGTAATAAGAAGCCATATCAAATAAAAAAAAAAATAAGTTATTTTAAAACACTACTAATTTAAAACACTCAACAATAGGTTTATAAACGCTTCTCATTAAGTTTGACAGGATGTTTGGTGTGTGTTGCTTAAGCCCCTTTCACACTGCACGTCGGACCCGCAATATTCCCGTAACATTGCCTGGTCGCCTTCTGTGTGAAAGCAACCACGTCCCGGAATTGATTACCGAATCGAACCCGGGTCGGGGACCTAGTAACATTGCGGTAATCGATCCGGAACGAGCGCTGTGTGAACAAAAGCCAGATCTAATTCCGTATCGAAGTGATGTCGCGCGTTATTGTGCGACTCTTTTACCGGCTGTTTTTAAGGAAGATCAACATTCGCGACGAAAACATATGTGCAAACTGTAATGGAGCAGAGATCAGTTAGTTCCTCACTTTCCGCGCTGACGCCGAGATCGTTTGCTTGCTTCAGTTAAAGTATAACGTGCTAAGCGTTGTCGACTCGTACATTACATGTCACGCGCTGATGTCACGTGTCGTTACGGGATCTTCAAGGGTTGTGTGTGAAAGCACGCACATATACCGGGTCATCACTGGCAGTGTGAAAGTGCAAAATCTAGCGACCAGGGAACAATTACAGGAACACTTTACCCCTGTATTTGCCGGAATGGCAGTGTGAAAGGGGCTTTAAAGAGCCACACAGATGGGAAATCAAAAATTACCTGTATTACAGTGTATGATGTAGCCGTCCATCAGTGTAAACAATGTGCAAAGTAATTAAACCAAAAAGTACACGATTTATAAAGTTATTGGCTTCTAAAGTAAGGAGTCGACTCTGAATCGCTGAAATGAGTCGTTATAGATTTCAAATCTTTTGCCCATCTCTATGTACGTCACTAGGAGCACTTTGCATAATAATCTCCGCCTACCGTGTTGGGAGAAACGGAACTATGACCTGTCCCCCCCCCCCACACACACACACACAGACGCTCTGGTTGGTGTGAGAGCATCATGTCGAGGAGACAGTGTGTTTTTAATTGTAAAGGCAAGTTTGTTTTATTTTCACTGCCAAAGAATGAAGATCAGAAGAACCAATGGCTAAAATTCATTTTTACCACCATACAAGAGCAGTACAACAAATCCTTGTTGTGTTCACAACATTTCACTGATGACTGCTTTTCTAATCTCGGTGAGTACAAGGCGGGATTTTCAAAGCGTTTGGCCATAAACGCGAAGTATGATTATGAAGTTATGTGTTTGTTTTCTCCCGAGCGTCTTATCAGTATGTGTGCTGTCTGCAGCCTTTCTCTGCGCTGATCGTCATGTACAAACACGTCATTAAAATGAAGTGTAACTCCGTGAATACTCAACGAAGAGACATGAGACTCATGCTCATGAGACTCTAGTGCTCCTAGACGTGAACGAGTCAGTCTATTGTTCGTTATCTGGCTCGGCTCAGTGTTCATCACAGCAGTTCAGTCAATGTACTGTTTGAGTACATGAATGACTCCGGGATATTGGTTTGTTTGAACTCAGAGGGAGTGTCAGCCACATAAAAAAAAAGTTAACAGCTTAAGTCATTTGTGGATTAATGCGTTTTAGAGATGCGAACCGTTTAAAACGATTCAGTTCGATTTGGTGAACTGAATGATTCGTTCGCGAACTGGAAATCCAGCTGCTTTGATTTGAACTCTCTCTCACACAGACACAGAGAAGACAATGCTGAATAAAGTCGTCGTTTTTGCTATTTTTGGACAAAAATGTATTTTCGATGCTTCAAAAAATTCCTCTGATGTCACATGGACTACTTTGATGATGTTTTTCTTACCTTTCTGGACATGGACAGTATACCGTACACACAGCTTCAATGGAGGGACTGAGAGCTCTCGGACTAAATCTAAAATATCTTAAACTGTGTTCCGAAGATAAAAGGAGGCCTTACATGTTTGGAACAGCATAAGGGTGAGTTATTAATGACATAATTTTCATTTTTGGGCGAACTAACCCTTTAACTACACTGAATTGGAACTGCTCTGCCCATCTGAGGCTTTTTCCCAGTTCTTAGTTTGCAGACAGATCCCGCTTTGTGCTTTGATGGTCAGCAGCTGAGGATTGGCTGACAACCCAGTCAAAACCTTGACACGTATTTCCCTCAGGTCACCCATTCTCTTTTTTTGGGACATTTTTGTATAATTGAAAAACCAGCTGATGCAAGGAAAGCAGAAATACTGAAGGAATAATAGCCTAGGAAACCAGAATGGCTGGCCAGTCTGTCAAGTTTAACTGCTTCGCTCCATATCTAGTCTGTAAGCTTATAGCGACCATCTCTTTGGAGCCTTTGTGAAACTGTGTTTAGGCTCTGGATTGCACATTTCCATATTACTCATACTATTTCCGCAGTATGCAAATAGTCTTTAAACAAAGTGTATCCAGATAATCTTCTAAGTAAGGCAAATTTGGATTGAAATTAATACACATTAGCGGAGTTTAGTGTCCATGGTTCAGGTTGTGATGAGAGTAAAGCATAGTACTGTTTAAAAAAAAATCATATTGTATTTCATATACCATTTTAATAAAAAATAGTCAGGAATATGAAGTGCATACTGTGCAGGAAGCAGTGAACTATTCTTCCACTCCAAATACAGCCAATGTGAAAGTGTCAGTCTTTTATGGACCCTTTTCATTTAGTTAAGAGCTCTTAAATCAAAGGTGTCAGCCTATATTTCTGCCTGCACCAAACCAATCTTGCAGACTGAGTTTTAAACTCGGGTTTACTCTAGGCTATTTGCAGTTGAGTTTGGAATGTACAGCTGTGGCATAATGGTTAGAGAGTTGGACTTGTAACCCGAAGGTCACAGGTTCGAGTTTCGGTACTGGCAGGAGTTGTAGGTGGGGGGAACAGCACTCCCTCCACCCTCAATACCCATGACTGAAGTACATGTAAGCAAAGCAATGAACCCCCAGTTGCTCCCAAGGCAGCTGGCAATACATTTTTTCATGTCTGCCCTTAAACTGCATTTATACACAAAACTAATGCACGTACAGACCTTGTCAGCCACTCCAGGAACAGACGTAACCCGGAAAAACTATCGGCATGGAATTTTCCAGATAGTTCCAGCAATCAACTATCTGTGCTGATTATTCAGAAAATTGATCAATTTGTCGACGTCTACTTAAAATTTGAGATTTTTAGTATTTAGATGATATTTTCGTATTTTGATATCAACCATTTAGACTTACCGTATTTTCCGCACTCTAAGGCGCACTTAAAAGCCTTTAACTTTCTCAAAAACTGACAGTGCGCCTTATAATCCAGAGCGCCTTATATATGGATCAAGGCGCTCTGTCAAAATGTCGACATTCTCTTTAGCATAGCTCCATCTAGTGGATGCATAACACAAATCCAGTCAAACGTTTGACTGTAGTATCTTCTATTCTATGCGCCTTATAATCTGGTGTGCCCTATATATGAAAACCGTTCTAAAATAGGCCATTCACTGAAGGTGCACCTTATCCGGTGCGCCTTACAGTGCGGAAAATACGGTACCATTTATCGCTTATAACATAAAAGTGCCAAAATTAGTAAGACCTTAATTACTTGCGGTGTCTTTTTTTTTTTTTGAGGATTTTATATTTTAGTGTGTTCTTAATCTCTTCATATCTAATGTAGAGAGTTGTATTTACTATGAGAAGTGACCAAACATAGCAACACAGTCTTATTCACTCACCATGGTGTCTCTTACATTCACTGACTCATCTACCATGGTTCCTCCAGTTTCAGTGAGTCTCTATTTTTTTTCATTCTCACTTTCCGTAATCCTCCCTAGTTCTCTTCCCTTGCATCTTACTTTGTTCTTCACCATCTTTAAAAATAAGTTCAATCTGGCTTACACCCACGCTCTTGCTTTTCCATCTATCTCACTCTCTCTCTGTCCATGTATTCATTGCTGTCGGCTCTATATTTTAGGAGATTTATTTTCCTGGTCTTTGAGGGGTGTTAGTGGTGGATTTACAAATGGGGGGAGGGGGTGTCTCACCTCAGTTAAACCCTAGACCACTGTGGCCAGTCGTGCCTGTCTAATGAGGATGTTTCCCTGTATCCCCGAAGCCTGTCTGTCCAATTTGTGGATTTGTTTAGATGGAGACACTCACAACCCTACAAACAAGTTTTGGGCCAAATTTTCCCAAGTAATTATTCAGGGTAACATCAAGTAATAAAGCACAAAGAAGCAAATTAAGAACCGTTCGTGGAGTCATAATTTTGAACAGTGTGATACATTGAGAAATTATTCCCCTGTAATTTCCATTTTTGCCTTTTATGACAGAAATCTGTTTTTAATTTGTGTAATGCATTATTAGGACCTAGAATGCTAGGGGACAAAATGAAAGCTAAATTAATTATTATGCATGTTCCTGGTTATATTATGCACAATTCATGAGTTGTAGTTATTTCATAGGGGTAGTCTACTTATATTTGAGATTTTGGTTGTAGAGATTATATATCCATATTGTTGCATATCCATATTAAATATTTAATTGTACATATTAATTTTACATATATTTAATCTTTAAAAGCATTAATAACACTGTTAATTGGGATATTAGCTTTTAGATTTTAGCTTTTAGTTTTAATTTGTTTAGACAAAAGGATATTGGATTGTTTATCACCCATGACATGAAAAGATCATCATTGCAAAGAGATAATGCTAGTTATTCCAAAAAATGTTTATAGGATAAATTAATTACCATTGGAACACGTTTCAGTCAAAGATGTCATTTTACAGAAGCAAAATGGGTTGCAACTGCATTACCTTCCCATTTTAACTGCTCTTTGTGTCACAGAGTTCATAAATTCTGAATTAAAAAAAAAAATTATTTGAAATTTGTCCTCTATTTTTGACATACCATTAATCTTCTCTCTCTTTCTGTTTCTCTCTCTTCCCTGCATGTCCTTCTCCTTGTTGCGGTTCATCGACAAAGGTAAGCAAGTTTATCATCCATCAACCAGCTTGTTCATTTGCTTTTGTTTATGCATTCAGTTTTGGCAACATTCATGCGTAGTTTCCTGTGGTACAAACATACACAGTTCATTAGTGCTAGTTGAGTGAATTAAATGGGCTTAGGAGGAGAGGAGGTCGTGAGAACAGTCCGACAGCCTCTCCCGAACATGCCTCGACTATCAATGTGACCGCCACACACATTTAAACAAACCCACCAGGCCACTTCTGCCACAACACAATGTCACACCTTTTAAGACTTTCTTATTAACATAGACCGCTCTCAGTAGGAAGTGATGTCATTCCTCAAGATAAAAAGAGAAGAGTGAGACATGTCTCTAATAAAACGTGGCCACAGTATGGGTGACTCTATAATGGACTCCCTGTTCACTGATAAACCATTTCTTGGGATGTTTAAAGCTTGACTAATTAATAATGCAGGCTATTATACATTTTTGTCCATTTTGCAGCAGGTTTAAACTGATCTCTGTGAAAAGCTCATGTGGATTTAGCTAAAGGATTTAGTCTTTATGATGTAGAGCAAAAATTCAAGGCACATGCAAATGCATACTTTAAACTTTTACAATTACTTAAAGATGCAGCTCAACCAAACATGATAATTTATTGATTTATTCACCTCTATGCTGTCCCAAACCTTTTGTTTTTATTTCTTCAGTGGAACACACATGGAGATGCTTTCTATAAAAATCTCAAAAAAAGGAGATATAAGCAGTCGATATAACGCATTCACCAAATTCCATGCCTTGCTGAGCAATTTGATTCGCATAATGTTAAAGTTCAGAAGGTTTAGAATAACGTAAGGTTGATTAAATAATGACAACATTTTGGAATCATTTTAGGGTGAACTATCCCTTTAAGACATGCGAAAGTGCGTCTGCGGCAGGTGAATTTCGTCATCTTCTGTGAACTGTGAAGTGCTGAGTATGTTGAATAAGTGGGGTTAATTATCATTCTCTCAGTGCATATCCATAAGTGTAGCGTTTTCAGCTGTATGGTTGGAAGAAATGTCAAGATTTAATCTCTGTGAGGTCCTCCCTCACTCTTTGCTCTACCTTTTTTCCTTTCCAAGGCTCATACTCTGGCTCTTTCTCCCTATGAGCCAGAGACAGTGAAAGCAGGAGGCAACGGATGTTTATTCCCTTCTGCTGTTGTATGTAATGACAGGCTGTTTAGATTGGCCCTCTGAAATAACTGTTTCTATCTTCCGCGCTTGGGACTTCTGTGGCTCTATCGTTTTCTCCCAGGTTTGCTAAACTGATAGCACAATTATAGTAAAGACACATACTGTCATGGCAGCTCAAACTAAAATGCATATTTGGACACTGATGCAATAGTCCAAATGGTCTCATAGCTTGAGGTATTTACACTATTGCTTTTGGTGTGAACCTGAGTCGATTTGCCCTCAAAGTTTGGTCCATGCACTTGTCTAAAACGTTATTTACACATTCTGACTAGCCCGCAACTAAATTCAAATTTATTTGTGCGTTTGTTTCTTTATTTTATTTAATTTGGAAGATGCGTGTTGTAATACATTTATGTGCTAGCAAAGCGCATCATTTTACTAGTGTTCATCTACTGTTCGGTGTGTGTTTTTACATCCATGCTGATGAAGTGCAAAGTTGAATTTTTAGTATGAGATCATTTGAGCTCTGCACTATCACTCACTTCCTGTTAACCCTAAGCCTTTAGTCTGAAACCTCTTAATGTTGTCATAAATGTGTCCTCATAGGCAATCTAAGTAGGAGTCATATTCAAAGTAATTAGTAGAGATAATTATCTAGAGAGTCAAAGTAGGATGCTGGAGTACAGCCTGCTGATTTATGTATGTCTTTATGTCTTCGCTCTGAGTCAGCATGGTTTTATTGTTTTAGGAGATAAAGATGAAAAGAAATAAATTGGTTTAAGAAGGTGAAAGTGCATATGTGTTCTTCCCAGATCGCCCGGGGTCTGGTTCCAGGCTCCTACACATGCAGGTACTTAAGTGTTCATTACTCATATGTTGTGCACTGCTGAGAGAGAGAAAAAGCAGTTGCACAGCTGCTTTAAAAACGCTTCCCTGCAGACCTGTTGGGCCTTGATTTGTTATGGCAGGTCTACTTCTGAGCACATCTCAGGTCCTGGCCTGGCTTAACCTCCTTTAACTGTCGCCAACATTGCAAATGTAACAAAAAAGGAAAAGGAAAGAAATCTCTCCAGAGTTGATACCTCTAATTGTTTGAATAGTTTTATTTTTTTTGGCTTCTTTCACCCCTTTAATCATATGAAGTGTTGGGTGTGTAGACATGTTGAACGCCAACCATACTATCACAAGCATTCTCACGGCCCTCTCCCCACCTGACTGCTCCCTCATTTTTCCTCGGGAAGATTTATAGTGGCTAGGATGTTGGAGACAGGCCATTACCATGAGCTCTTAGAACTCATCATTCAAGGAAAGAGGCAAACGCAGCACCCTATAGCTGCCTTCCTGAGAATCCTAAGATCATGTAGCAGTGAAACTAATGCTGTTGTTATTTTAATTTTTTTATGTTTTGTTAAAGTTGAAGGTAAACATCAAATTATGTGGATGAAACACTTCCAAGGCACTCATGTGTAGGGATGGGTATCGTTAAGGTTTTAACGGTATTAATACTCTTACCGATACTGCTTAACGGTCCGGTACTTTAACAGTATTCTTATCGGTACTTTGTGTTGTGTTACTTTGTGTTGTGTTAGGCAGTCGAAAACTTTGCTTTTCTCTGTCTGCACATATTGCACTTTTGAAAGATGCTTTGACAGATTGCTTGTGTTTCCGCCCTTACATGCAAAAAAATTTTGTGGCACTTATGACAACCAGCATTGTCTGCATCAACTCTAGTGAAGTGCTAAGTAACCATGACCTGCTCTCTCTCAATTTCAGCAATGGATAAATGGATTTGCAGCACTAAAAACTGCTTGCAGTAGCTCTGCTACTAAATTAATTTAAAAAATCCACATACAGCTATCAGCTGTTCCTTGATCTTGGCTGAGCTTTCAACGTTATTACGGAAAAGGTGAGGAAGTTACATGCCCTGCGTTGCGCTTGCGGCATTCTGAAAAGTTGAGATGTTTTTAACTCGATGCGGTGCGCACGCGACTGGAAAAAACGAGCACCTCGTGACCGCGTCGCTTCCATTATGAGCACGCATACCGCACGCCTACATTTGAAATAATGAACTTGAGCGCACAAAAGACGTGATATGTGAACGGCCCCTATGCGTGTGTGTGCGCATGAGAGATCTTGCAGATTTCACAGACAAACGTCTTAATATGATCGCACATTAGAAATGTTTGGTGAGATAAAATGTGCATGATAACATTATTAAGCAAAAATACATAGTACATAAATTTTTTCCCCTCAAGTGCCGAAAGCAGAACCGATACCATCAGATCTTACTGATACTACGGTCTTTCATAATTTAGCCCCGGGGCCATTTTAATACCGGGTTTCGGTACCCATCCCTACTCATGTGGTAGGCCTTTAATAAACTGGGCTTAAATCATTACAACTAAATCCTGACCATATCATCAGGACATCAACAATGTATGATATAGGGTATGATACATTGATGATGTCCTGATGATTTGGTCTGGTTCAGAATTGCACAGGTTTCGCCAGCCTATCAATGGCACGAATAGAAATTTTAAATTGAGCTTTGAATATTAATTAATTAATTAACACTAGTTTGAGAAATTAATGTGTGTCCTGAAGAAGGCTGTTTTGCCTAAACGCGTAGATCTACTTTTAACAAGTTGTAATGATTTAAGCCCAGTTTATCATAGGCCTACCACATGAGTGCCTTGGAAGTATTTCGTCCATATAATGTACATTACATTACATTATATTGTTGTGATGCATGAATTCACTTTTCACGATTGTAATATTTTACATAAAAATTTATTTATTCTGAATTTTTTTAGTTTTTAGTAGGGATGCACCGATGCATCGGCTGAACATCGGTAACGGACGATATTTGCCTCGTTAACTGCCATTGGCCATCGGGAAATAAAAATGA